>NW_028301608.1:9696969-10000000 GCF_987345545.1 Pholcus phalangioides | reverse complement strand
TGATTCTAAATTCATGGGACGAACTTTTATATGACCTCTTAGACTCCTAAAGAAGTACTTTTTTTCGTCGTAGAATGTGTGGTCGAATCGCAATATTAAGGCGGAAGAGGGTGCTTTCAGAGAGTGCGCAACAGCAATTCACGAAAAACAAATGTTATATCTTTTTTTGACTGATTTGCTGTAGTAAATACAGTCAACTATTCGGAAGTGCAGGTTATTGTTATATGCTAGGACTACTCATGGTGCAGCCTGGGAAACGCAAATTTTACCACAGGTCATTATACCGCTTCTTCATTGTTTAGTGTAGCATAACTTCGATGGTCCATGCACAAATATAAAATAAACTTCCATCAAATCCGAGGAGCATATAGACTCTTGTAATGGTTGATAGCACAAATCTCAGCAAATTCGTCGTAAAAAATAATATTTGAAGTGCTGTTGAGGTATTGGGTCCCTGCTACCGGATGTGGAGGCCCTGGATTTTATTCGTTGTAAAATTAATAAATTTGAAAAATTTCGTGGCTCCTCATAGGGGGATATACGACAAGCCTCCAGGTCAGGACCGCCGATGAAAAATTTGAAAGATTCCATTTCGGGGGCCCCCGGATGAATCTCATATATTTTTATTGTTTAACATTGTAAAATTTGCAACATCGATAGCCCGAGATGAAGCCAGTCTGGGGCCCCACTAAAAGTATGCGAATTGGGTACCGTGTAATTGTTTGGGGGCCCTGGGTTTTATTCGTCGGTAAATTTTAAATTTTACTTGCTTATTTACTGTTTTAAGTGTGTGGTTTCTAGTTTATGGTGTTTTAGTGTCACTGTTGCGCACGGGTGGGATTTTTATATCATTTTTTTTGTGATTATTGTGTAAATCAGTGATAAGCAAATATTTCTTGTGCGATTGCAACGTATAAGAAGAATTTTCGGAAAACAAAGAAACTTCGGGTTCAAGTCACTTATACTTTTCCTAAAACCCAGAGACTTGCACAATAAAATAAATTGAAATTGAAATTGAAAAAAATTGAAATTAGGGTGAGCTAATATAAGGGAGGCTCACTCGAGTAAACAGTAAGTACACTTATATCTGCTTTCCATGTATTTACGTAGCAATTGTATTGTCAAGAATGAAGTCTAATGCTTTTAAAATGTACACTTAATTCAAATGGAAACAAAAAGGTTATAAAAAACTGTTAAAAAGTTCAGAAGATAATTGAAATTATCCGTCTCGAGTTTGCTTTCAATGTACCCAATAAAATATAAAGTACCTGATACCACTGAAATGATCCGAGAAAAATACTCCTTAATGGATGTTATCTCATAAGAAAACGCAAAATTTCTTGTTTTAAATATTTAACTAGCTGAACGAAGCAAAATAATAGATGAACAGATACTAACGAAAATAATCGAAATGGTAATTTTGGAAAAAAAAAATTTGTAAAATGGGCAATATAGTGATTTTGTGCAAACCACCGTAATTAACAAGGCAGCAAAGTGGGCGCACTCGGTTCTGCAAGTTAATGACGTCACGCCCGACGACAGCTAGCACCAACTCCAGCGCCTCCCGAGCCAGCCCTTGTTATATGGTCCTAATATAATACATAGCACAGTATAAATATAGAAATATTTATGCCTAGTCTGACAGTGCTTAGACTATTTTCCTTTTATTTATTAATTTTTCGCGAGTTCGCAAATTATTTCTAGCGCCTCTCAGGGAAATTGTTCACTTGATTTCACCGGTCCGCAAGTAGAAGAATTTTACTGCGAAAGTTTTTTAACAGCTGGCTGATGCGAAGATATATTTAGGGAAGAGATAAAAGGGCGCTGTAGCCCAGGTCGATAAGATGCTCGCCTAAAATACCAAAGGATGTTTAGAGGTATCGCGGGTTCGATACCCGGTTCGTCCTTGTCAGAAAACTTTCCTAACACAGGGGTAAAAAAAAACAAAAACGGCGACACAATCGCAGGAAAAAATTGCTACCGCAAGGGGTCTCCCATCGACGGGTTAGCGCACCAACCCCTCGACGAGTATAAAAAACGAACCTGCCGTTCGGAATCGGCAATAAATTGTAGGTCCCGGTCTAATAAGCCCTCGTGTTCAGAAAATGAACGTGGTGGGACAAAAATGATCAAATGAAAGAGAGAAAACTATTGGCCTCGAGGGGAATTGAACCCACGTCCTCTCTCTTGCCGGGTAGGCTCTCTCTCACTCCCGTCACGAGAGAGTACGTGGGTTCGATTCCCCTCAAAGAAAAAAGAGTTTTACTTCTTTCCTAAATATATCTTCGTATCAGCGAGCTGTTAAAAAACCGTCGTATGGATAGCAGAGAGTGGCATAATCCTTAGATAAACGATACCGGTTTACTATATTTGAGGTCAGTATTTGTAGCAGCGAAATGCATTTTTCTCGGAAGAGCTAATTAAATAGCTCTAGGTGTGTTATATCCAGGATATACATTAAAACTCCAACATTTCGTGTTAGAATACACCGGAAGAAACTCCGATTGGAATATCTCATCTTCTAATAATACTTATGTCCAATTCAATGTCTTGCATCACAAGATATTTTCCCATTAATGTCTGATTTAACTAATCTAAACATCATTAAAATAAATTGTAACAATAAGAACAAAGGGAAATAAAAATGTTGTTTTGTTCATTACTGATTCGAATAGATGCTTTATATCCTACTATTCATCTTTGTTCAACACTAGTGCGTTCTGGATGTTAATACAAATACAGTTCAACATATTTCGTTATCGTTATTGCAATAAGAGCATTGAACTAAATAAAACCAATTAAGCTCTAGAGAGAAATGAATACATGTAAACGTTACTTATTTTTTTTCTTCACGCTCCGTATATGATCCTTATATCACGTTCGGAAAGTTCTAGTGCAATGATACGTGTTAGCGTGACTGTTTTGGATTAAAAGAGAATAATAATTCTAAGTTATTTATACAAGTTTTCCCAAATTTTCATTGTTAATTTTCCAGTATAAAAAAGAAAACATTAATTACATAAGGATTAGATCATTGTAACATGAGAACCCCAACAGGATTAGGATGGAATTTTCTTTCGTTCATTTTTTGAGGGTATTAACCAAAAAACAAAGGCTAAATTTGACGAATATATTAACTTTTTCATCAAGACGGAGCTTAATACGCGTTCTCTGAAGTCTTCGATTAAAAGCTCAAGGTATTATGTTTTTAGGTGTACAAAGAATGAGTTGGGCTTATTCAAGTTACATCAACATGGTTTTTGTTTTTTTTCATTATTTTATAATATGCCTTTTTTGACATCGATTTTTTTCTGTCAGACATTATTTAAAAAAAAAAAATTGAACGTAATTGAGTTAAAATTTATTATTATTAATTAATTAGTTGAAATTAACGCGATTAATGATTACACATATTTTAATTAAAATAGTTTTCCGTAATTAAACTTGGAATAAATATTATCCCAATCTTATTATTTATTCCATGCTGTGTTTAATGTAATTTTTTGATAATCATTCACGAATTAATAATCTAAAATTCAAAATATATTATCAAATTTATTTGAAATGTTCATAATTAAACAAGAAAAACGAGAAACAATAATTTTATTGTATGAAATAAAATGATGCTTTGGTAGATAATATCCAGGTGGATAGGCACTAGGTCGCGTAGAGAAGCTTCAGAGATCCATCCTAGAAAAATGATTACAGTGCATACAGCTACTTCTTGACTTAGGAACGTCGAAGTTGTGGACTGCCGAGTTACGAACAGAAATACCTTTGTGAATCCTAAATTGTTCTCTGAAACAGAAAAAAAAATACTCAGATTTATTTGAATAAACTATGATGGTTCAAATTCGCATTTTACTTTTTATACACGCACCCTGTCCTCAAAAATACAATTATAAAGTTGTTGTTCTTCTTGTCTTTCCTGAGGCCAACAAAAACGTTTGGCCAACATCCATGTTTCGAAATGCAATATTCACTGAGATATTTTAATTCAAAAATGAAGGAAAATTGAAAGAACAAAATAAAGTTACGTTCTTTATGTTGTTTCCCCCTGGTTTATGTTTTTTTCGCAATTTTTCTCAAATTTTTGAATACAAATACGCAAACGAAGTAATATGTCACTAAGAAATGTCGAATGTTTTTGTTGGCCTAAGAAGAGATTGTACAACAGCTCTTTCTAATTGAGTCTTTGACGACAGGTTGTTCGTATAAAGATATGATTTCTATATTTTAGTAACTATATACCGGTCTTCAATATGAATGACGTTTCTGAGTTTTATTTATTTGGATAATTTATTTAATTGGAAGTATGCATCTAGGATCAACGGTTCGCCAGTATGATGGGTAAGGAGAATTTTGGAAGCACCCTGTATGTATTTGTGCCGTGAGTTCGCTGTGGCGAGATATCTTCGAAGAGTTAGTTCAACTCACTAATGCGACTTCAAGCTGAAAACTACATCAGTACAATTTCAGCCGATCAGATGGAGTGACGTGTACTAAAATTTACTTTCATATGTATGAATAAAGTTAACGTATCGTTATTTACAAGGTCAGCCGGAGACTCCGTGTCCCGATCCATCTATTACCACAAAAGGTTTAGAAGGAAATGATTTTTCCTTTCTGTCGACCGCTGAGATCGAATCTTATTAAACACTGACAACGGCAGTGTGACCTACGCCACCACGCCCTCGCTATATGCATAGCCATTGGCAGCCCTTAGTGCCGCATTACACCAACATGAATGATGACCAATGTTTAGAACGGGACCTCTATCGTAAGTCGGAGAGCGACTATGGTTAAAAAAAAGAGGTAGAAATATTTCCTGAAAAGAAATTACCATATAACATTATATGTTATGAGATGCAAATAAAAATGCTAGCGCAAACCTTATTCGTAGACATACAGCAAAATATGTTTTAACGACTTTCTGTGCCAGGACATTCCGTCGGAAACATGTTTCTAGAGTGTTTAACATGCCGACATACACACGAGTGTTTGACATGAAGATATAAATACATGAAAAATATCAGAAAAAAAAAGGCCAAAAGAAAACTATTTTTAACGAGGAATGAGGAATCGGATTTATGTATTTTCTCAGATCGAATGTATAAATTCACAATCGGCACAGTACCACCGTGATTGAGGAGTAGGAATCCTCCCGATTCGTAAATTGGTAGCGAAGCCGATCTTTCGATAGCGCTAAAGTCATATTTCATGCTGGAAATTATAGTGTAACATGAAGCACTTGTCATCGATTAATTCCACTCGGGGAAACGCAAGTTACAACGCCCTTTTGAGAACACGGGCATATCCTATCTCCGGTTCGGCGACGGGGGTTTCCTACCTAGATAATTAAAACGAATTGTAGAAACAGTCCTAGGGTACAGCAAGGGCACTTATTCATCAATCTCAACTATACGTCTGGAGAAAAGTAAAAATGCACGATTCCCTCCCTGTATCTGTGAATCACTTGGAATATGTATAGATATATGTATAAATGTATAATATCCTATCATCAAATGACGCTTATTAATACGTTCGTGTTCCCACACCCATGAGAACAAAACCACGCGAAGACGTATTGGATATCTCCCTGGAACAAGTTGTACCGTCGACACATAGCGCCTTGGGTTTTATGGCGTTCGGTGCTCCATCTTTTCACTCTGTGTCGTCAATTTAATACAACGAAATATAACCGATATAATTTTCTTTTTGGATATTTCTCCGGAAACTAGTGAAAAAGACAGGCCCGATTTATGTCTTGCGCTCATAGTTTCTTTCATACCACTCGCACATTTATTGTTCTTAATCTTACATATAAAAATCATGTTTCGGACATTTTCTTCTGCATAACACTAATTGAACAACCGCTTGGTCCATCCCAGAGGACCCTCCCGAGAAAGTCATAATCACTCGTTAGAGCGATGAATATTATAGATTTGGCGTATAGTGATAATGATATATAGTGTGATGATAAAAAAGCCAGAAGACTGGTAAAAACTAGGTTTTACCAAGGCGAATTGGTAAAATCTCGAAATACCCGTGTTAACGTTTTTTATGAAACAATTAACGAAAATGAAATTATTAGTTCGGCTGATGCTTATTAATTGATTAAAAAAACAAAAATACTAGTAATAAGTATATTAGTATTAATACTACTAAATATAAATAGTTACTTAATTGACGTCATGGAATAAAAACTCTATAGCGTTTTATTAGGAATGGTCATAAGTTGATGAATCATTCTTAAGTAATCATAATTAACACTAGAATCGCGGCACTTTCGGTATACCTAGAACCGCGGACTGGGTCAAATTGACCCAAACTTTGAAAAAACTAGTGTTTCATAGCAAAAACAGGATATTTATTTTTGGTTTCTGGGTTTCTCCCTACTCTTAATCAATGTTGTTTAATTGCGTATTCATAATAGAAAATTATATTTGTTTATGAATATAAAATGGGCTTCAAAATTAGCTAAAAAATGATGTAATTCAGTAAAAATAAGATTTAGTATACATTATTTACTCTATTCAGTCCAAAAAGATTTTTCAGTAATCCCATAATATGACAAAGATGTAAAATAAGCGTGTTAAATTGAGCATGAGAAAGTCTATATCATGATTCTGTCAAATAAGTTCATGGTTATTAAAATAAAATTATTGTTGGTTTTAAATCAATGTGCAGCATGAATGCCCGTCATTTGGAGGGTCAGGTGGGGGTGGGCGTTTACTTTGGCTACAAATAGTGTATACCTATATATATATATGCATACCTTGAGTACTGGTTCTTTGCCCCTCCCCCTTTAAAAAGTTTAAAATGACGGCCCTGCATGAATATAAAACTATGCATGGTAAATATATATATATATATATATATATATATATATATATATATATATATATATATATTTTTTTTTTTATGCTGCATACCGGTATAAATTCCATGTGTTAAAATACCGGTTGCAATCTTTTTAGATGTTTAGGTGATTTTGAGGAAACTCAAAAAAACTGAGCTCATGAATTTTGCAAAGTAAGCGCACGGAACCTTTTTTTTTTTAAATATATAATAGTTTTATACCGTATGCTGCTCTTTCTCGTTCTGTTTGTTTGTTTGAAAACAACCACCATTTTGAAAATTATATCAGATAGTTTCATCTTTATTCGATAGGTGGCAGCATAAATCTCACCGTGAAATTTATCTATTTCAAAAACAACATTTAAGTTCACACAACATTCTTTAATCTATACAAAAATTTTATCGGTGCCGCAAAACGAATTCGAATACCTTCATAAATGTTCGATTCAAAATTATTTATTTTTCTGAGTCATACAAATGCTCAGGGGTAATCTTAAAATTAAAGAAACGAAATGGTGTAATTATTAAATTATGTATATATAAGCACGCGTCGGGCGCATTGCCGAAAAAAAATATATTCTCGCTCAAAAGTTTTACACTACCCGAGCATAATCGGGTACATCCAGCTCTGATGTGTACCGTTGAGCCATTCTGCTGGTAATTATAGAAACCCCATGGACAGAGCTCACAAGAACAAAATTAAAGGTTTAGCTGTTGCTTAGAAGCATCAATGCCGAAACGAGCTCAATATAAATGCCTTCATTTAAAAAATACAAGAAACGCATGTTGTTCTTGTGAGCATCACGGTCAAATAAAGGGTTGAAGATTTTCTAAAGAACAACTAAGAAAAAGAAAGAAAATTATTATGTCAGATTTATAGGAATCTCAGATTTAGTCCATTCAATTTGTGCGGCGTATGTGTTTCTAGTTCGAAGCGATCGTGAACTCGAAGCCATCTTCGGAGATGATGTTCATATCGTTCACTCGTGAACCGCGTCCTGTCAAACACAGCTGATGCTTGGGGTGAACTTTACTCCCTGTCAAATCCATTCAATGATGCTGGAACTCTACTGAACTATACTGCGCTTCTAAAATTTCCAAACTTGAAAAATGTCAGTTCATTTAGCAACATAGGTTCGTACATACGTACTATAAATGTATTTCTGTCATACCAGCATATCAAGAAAAACATAACTATCATCACTGGTTAGATAATTATAGAATCCGCGCGATCTGTGTTATCTCAGAAATTTCATTATAATATGACTTTTGATTGCTATTACCTCTAAAGTTTCATTTGAAGACCCGCAGGAAAATTTCCAAAAATATATGAACAAACATCGTATGTATATTACGCATTAAAAAATGATATTAAATCAACCAATTGACATAAAAAGGTGCGGTTTGCACTAAAAAAATCATCATGACTTAGAGTTTTTCTGATAAATTTGAAAAGAGGATCAAATTTCAGTCACAAGTGGCGCTGCAAAGCGAAAACTCGGCATAACATAAAATGCAGCACAAACAGTGCATGATTAATATTTATGATAATTTACGTCACATAAAATTACTACACTTCAACATGAGCACCCTTCCATTCGTTTAGATGTAGACCGAGCTAAATAGGGCGCCCATATAGAAATGTGATAGTTTTATGAAACGCAAAATATGGTTATAAACATCAAGTATACAGGGTATGATGTAAGTCCTAATTCGAATTTTCTCGTCAACCGTTCGTCGTAAAGTTATGGTTCTAGTTTAATAATTTTTTAAATGTGTTCAGGAGTCACTCTGCACCAGTTTTAAGAGTGAAAACACAGTGTGCTATGAAATAAAAAATGATAATTCCTATACTGTCCCTCTGCCCTATAACTTCCAATTAGAAAGTAATTTTCCTCTCTCTTCTGAAACTAACGAAAGAATTGCCATGTTCCTAGATGCAATATTCTTAGAGATATTTGAATTCAAATACTGGAGACATGTTGGAAAAGAACAGCGTGAAAGGAGCGGTGTCCGTGCTATTTTTTTGCACCTTTATTTTTTGGCTTTTTTCGAATTGAAATATCTCAGAAAATATTGCACTGGGAAACGCGGATTTTTTTTTGCTGGCCTAAGAAGAGGCAGAGCTTACTTACAGAGCAACATCTTACTTCTAGGTTAGAGAACAGGGGGACCGTATAGAATTATAGATTTTTTTCATTTTAAGATACTTTATTTTCACTCTCGAAAATCGTACAGAGTGATTCCTGAATACATGTTGAATATGTTTTAAAATTAGATCCATGCGTATATAACGAATGGTTGATGAGATAAATGACGAAATAGTACGTAAAAGACACCCAGTATACTGTTTGGGTTACATTTTCTGTGCTACGTGAAATTTGAACTTTTTTTTTCAAATTAATCAGAAAAAAAACCTCTAGGCAATAAGTATTTTAGTTCAAATCGCATCTTTTAATGCCAACTCATTGATGTGTTGTTAGTTTTCAAAGTGTGTCCAGAACTTTTCATCCACCCTGCATTTCTTATATTGTTTTATTCATGTTAAAATTAAATAATTTTTATCACAGCATTTAAAAAAATATTACATGTATTCGTTTCCATACTATTTTTACCAGATGCCTTAATAAAAGAAGCAGCGGCAGAACACAATCGTAACGGGAAGCCATGAGAAGCTCCAGTACCAGTTGAACAACGATCCATAAGACATTTCATGATGACGTGCGCTCAAATAAAGCACACGCACTCTGTCACGGTAGCACGATGGCCATAAAAATTTCGTAATGACTGGACACATAATGCACAAATGTGCAGATGCTCATGATCAAGCGATGATCTCTGTACTCTCAGGAAAAATATTCTCCCCCATTTATCTGCAGTCACCGTTGTTTGAATGAGGATAGCGATTCACAGTGGCCGCATCGGTTTTGTGTTTCTCAAGTAGAGGAAAGCTTGGGCCAGGATAAGGCATTATCGCCGACAGAAACAAGATATGAGCTCGCATGTCGTTTTACGAGGCCATTAGGGATCACATAACGCTTCTTCCCGTTTTTCCTGTGTGTGTATGCCTGCACTGCGCGAGCAGGCCGTAGTTTTTCGTTCCTCCCTACCCTTAGTTACCTCGTCTCATTTTCATCTGGGACAAAGATTCAATGCAATAACCTAACATGGCATCAACTCAATAACTTCCAGGAAGTTGTGGAGATTTAGGTGCGTGTGTGTATATGTATGCGAGTATACGTGAAGGAGGGAAGACATATAAATCAACGAAATTATGGAGAATAAAACCTAACAGTTCCCTATACGTTATTTGGCATATAAAGAAAATGCTTTTGTGGAATTCCTCTGTTGTAATATCAATATAAAAGATCCGAGCGTCGTTCCATGTGTGTGTATGAGTCGCTGTACAATATATCAATATTAAAATAACATATACTTACATAAAATGAAAATCAAAATACATTCACCGTGCTCACTAAAAATGTGGAACGCAGATGGCACCACCAACAAGAACACTAGACAAGCTCAATTCTGACATGTGTTAGGGACACACTAACACTAAGAACACGCATTCCGACATGTACCGAATCGTTGCAAATTCCGGAGAGAAATGTTTACGTGTTGCATGTACAGTTCAGTATTATAGCCTCGAGGCCGCTTATTATAATCACGGACAATGTTTTAATTCGGGTATTGTTATCACTTTTGCAAATAACGAAACGTACCAATATCATGACATGGGTAAAATTAGTATATAGTTATCAGGTATTCTGATAATGCTTGCTATATTTCTCCATCAAAAGTTTTTTTTTGTATTCTGAAGCTAATCTTTAGCAAAATATTTTTCCCCTGTAAGTTATCATAATCACGCTGCAAGACTACGTAGTAGGGTAGAGAAGATGTTCTCCTCCACTACCTCTAACTTTATTCATAAGCATTTCCGTACTTAATGTCGTAATTGGTCCATCGTAGTCATCGCGATCCAAGTACGAGTGAAGCTGCTTCTGCAATATGGAGGAAAATGTATGACAAATAAAAACTTATCCCGTTCAGTTCTTGATCAGTTTCTTTCAATTGACCGGATTCAAATTCCTTTTTCCGAGAGACACATACAGTGCATAGCCAACAGTGGGGAATCACATTTCACTGTTGAACCGTTGATCCTGATCCGTTGATTCTTCCAATTATAAAATGCACCCAAATACCGTGTAGTACTCAGGCATGTCATTCATGTTTGAATGGGTTGTACAGTTATTAAAATAAAATAAAAATTAACTTTTTATACCGTGTGCCCAAAAACCAAACAGGAAAGTTGTTACCCTGTTTTTCCTGACGTAAACAAAAGAAATTAATTTTTCTAAGTGCAATATTCGCTGAGATATTCGAATTTGAAAGAGGGAGGAAATTTGGGGGGAAAATAGGATTAAATGCCGGAAAAAACGATTTTTCATCATTTAGAGTGTTTTTTTTTTCTTGTCCTTTTTTCGAATTCGAATAATTCATTGAATGTTACCTTAATCATATAAGTACAATGTGTTACTTGAAGTGCAATATCCCATATTCATTTCAATATTAACAATATTTTTTTTGTCATGTAACAGCATATATATATTCAAGTTACCTCTCTTTCTTTCTCTCTTTCATTTGCCCAATATACCTCCACAAATCTTTTCTCGGCTGGATTTTTTAATGTTCATCAATTGAAAGGTTAAACATGGTGATACAAATAATAATAAAATAAAAAATTCATGCACAATATTTGATTGCATCTCAATGCATTTTTCGTCGGAAAACGTCTTGATAACGTGGCCGTAGGCTGTAACAACACCTCGTTAAAATCTCGACTTTTCGATGTTTAAAGAGAGTTCACTGTTATATAAGGGACAGATTATTCAAAGTAAAATCGTACACCTCACCAATCTAATTTTACTTCAATGGTATTTATACTAGTTATATATTTGGCCAAATAATAAAAAAAAAGGATATCTAATAAAACTCAGTTTCAAGTACGGTGACCACACATCCCGTTTGCTGGAACAGGGTGTATGATAAGTAGGTATATTCGTAAAACGGGATAACACCCGTGTTCAATTGGTACCGTGAAATCATGTGGTTAGACTCGACTTCTGAAGCATCAGAGCTGTGCTCCAGGGCTACTAACAGATTTGCTCTCGCTTCAGACAGTTGGTACAAACTGACGGGAAACCTATTAGTAGCGCATAATTCTGGACCAAAAATAATCGTTTGTTGATGAGAATTTCTTACGATGTAAATTACTCCAATACATGGTAAATAAACCGTACAAGTTTCGCATAAAATTCCGTTCAATCGTGCCTTTTTTTTTAAATTTATTTCATGCTAAAACGTTAAAATGGGGCATTTTTTTGTCGTTAAGGTAAAATGCTACATATTTTTCATTCACTAATTGACAGGCGTTAGAATGAAACTACCTAATGTGTGTATTACGAATCACGATACATTATAGAGGGTGCATAGCAAACAGGGAGTATGACACTAGTAGCGAACCGTTGATCCTAGAGGTATACTTCCAATTAGAAAAAAATCCAAATAACGTGTATACTCAGATATTTCAAAAAGGGCTGTATGGTTATTAAAATAACTTTTTTACATTCTCCGTGTACCTCCAAAAACCCAATTAGAAAGTTGTTGCCTTGTGTCCCCTGATGCCAGAAAAAAAAACACGTTTTTTAATTCCTCCTTTTGGAATCGTTTATTGTTTTCCAACTTATATTTATATCGCTGTTGAAAAATTCAGAGAAATATGTCTTCCCCAAACATGGTATAGTGTTTCCTTTTGAAATTAGGAAATGAGCAATTCTGCTGGTAATTATAGAAATTTCATGAGATGCTTACAAGTAAAAATCAAGTGTATAGGGTTTGCTTAGAAGCATCAATGCCAAAACGACCTCAAAATACACAATCCCTTTATTTGAAAAATATAGGAAAACGTGTTGCAAGCACACAACACTGCCAAATAAAGTGCTAATCGAGGAAAATTCGGGAAACTGCTGGGGCTATTAATGCGAGATGTCATTAATCATTGCGAAATATGTTGTCCATTGTGGATGAGATAGCCAATTATTTCTCCTAAATTACTCTTGGCGAGATATGGTGTGCTACTGCAAGTTTGCAGCGATTTTTATAATTTATAAATTATGAGAATATCCCTTATCACCAATTCTAGAAAAATTAGAAGTAAAATTAAGCTCCATTGAAGAAACCGGAAGAGGTACATTTTTATAAAGCTAAAAATTCGAAAATGACTGATTAACGTGAATTAACGGAAAATACGGTATGTCTCCTATACCGAACATCTCAATGTGACGCAAGTCAGTGTCGAACATGTAATAATATTTTTGTTAACATTAAAGTTATCGATAGAAGAATAGACAAACATTCACTTAATTGTGATGAGACATAATTTTTGCAATATCTTAAGGAAAGTGTCATGAAACGGAAGCCAAACAGACCAAAAATGCGTCGTTATATCAGAGTTTGTGGTGTTTTCATCCACGTTATAAGCGAAGTTAATTAACATTACTCTCTGCGGTAATTAATCCCGACCGACAACTATTGGTGTTATAGCCGAGTTGTCGTTAAACCGGAGTTGTTGTGACCCAATTGGATTGCACATTAAATAGCAATTCAATTCGTACACGACTGAATTATTTCCTGTCATTGCAAAATTTGCATTCCCTTTCTGTCAATATTTTATATTCATTTCGAAAATTAGAATAAATATAAATTTCACCGTTAAGTGTCGTTTGACTTCCCAAGAGGTTTCGACACTGTTATACTCCAATCGTGATATGTTATTCAAGTTAACAGGCATATCCGCGTTAAGTAATACAAATCCAAGCATAATTCTCGAAATGGAAATTCACAAAACGTAAGGCAATTTATTTACGTCCTCATTCACATTAGCACGTGAGGCACGATAAATCTCAAGCCGAAAAGTAAAGTGGGAAACCTATATACATATTTATATTTGTATGATATTCAGATTATTTGAGAAATGACACCTAGATTCGGTAACCTATTAAATATTCACATAAAGAATTTATGGTACAGAGTATCGTTATCCAAACACGAGCGTCGACGCCTAATTCATGACGATGGCGGTATTTATTTCTCTCATGAGGCGAAATCACCAAAAAATAAAAAAATTGTGAATATATATTTTCATGTATGTATATTATGCACACGTCGTATTTGGAGATATCGGAGGGCATTTAATCACATACGCTTTTCAATGGTCTTCTCCTCCTCAGTAATAAAATGAAATGGCATTTCGCTCTGTGGAAAAAAAAAAAGAGGAGAGAAATACACACATAAACATAATGACAGTTGCAAGGAAAGGCTTTTGACTCCCATAAAATGAAGTCGTTTCGCGCTGAAAGCCTTATTATGCGTTGTTTATGCCAAAGGCTTCGAAAGAAATGAGATTTGAAGCTACTTTATTAGTTCAGAACAGTCATTTCAGATATTTAGATAGGAAAGATTCCACACCACGTTTCTCTATTGGACTTTTGTTTTTCCTCCTCTCCTTTCCATTTTTCTTGCATTTATATCAACTTTTATCAGAAATGTTCTACAAGAACGTCCTGGCTTAAAATAAGTGCATACTTTACTCTCTTGTAGATCGTATTAATATCGGTATGAGCAGCTTTTTTTCGCTAAATTGAAAAGTCTTACTCCTGTAAGACAAGAAAGCATTCTCTCTAGTAATTTTGATTCCTTAAAATTGGAAAATGAAATTTCATCAAAAAATCTCCAATTGGAAAATGCGTTTATGAACACATACACATCTTTTTCTTCATAGTGATAATACTGATAACAAAAAAAAATTACATAGGCGTTTTAATTGGTATTTATATCCTAACCAATGAAATAGAAGTTATATGTCATAAGAGATGGTTACCTTAAAAAAACAAAGAAATGAAATCTGTACACTTTTCTACTTTTTCTTGAATCACATTTATATGGATAGTTTTAGAAGTGTTATATAACATTAATTGAAAATTTTCATTTTGAAAGAAAGCTGTGTTATTGTAGCGTTTATTTCGATAATAAATTGTTTAAAAAATGATGTTGACCAAACTTGTCTGTTGAAAATTTGGATTAACATGAAAAAAAAAGTAATTCATCAAAATTTACACCAGCAAACATAACCTCGAACCACCACATTTTATTTTATCGGTATTTGATCTTGAGCCGATTTCAAGACATTGTAAAAATCATAGGCAAACGTACTTTAGGTTACTGGACTCTAATCCGTTTCTTCACCAAAAAATAAGTTATAGCCGACAGGGAACATATTTTTAAACACAAACTAAGGACATATATTTAATCTCAGTCCCTACGTTGCCTATAGGATACACTAAACATCACTTAAAGCGATACACTACCTTCCTTCGGAGTACTTCTTTTTCAAGAACGGTGATTTTTGATAAAACGAATGTGGTTTTTGTTTGGATATGGTATAAAATTAAGAAAACAAATATTACTTCATGAATCATGCTTATTTTATATGTAAAATTATCATATTTTCAGTACTCCTCCAAACCACTTAAAAACTACAGGTTGTATTAACAGATTCTGAAATAAATGTTTTTGAATACCGTGCAAACATTTTGAGAATGTTTACGTGAAAAAGAATTCACATTTTTTTCGTAAAAAATACTTTATGTTCTCAATGAAAAATCATGTAAATGAAGAGGTTTCCAAATATATCGTTTATTTTTTAATTCATTGCACAGCCAGAGGTGTTTAAACTACAGGCGTTTAAAGTTTCACAGACATATTCTGTGAAAAAACAAAAAAACACAAATCTTCAGAAAACGCATTCAAAAATTTCGGACCAAGAACATTTTATTCGATATACTTAATTCTCCCGGTGATATTGTAGGGATGGAAATTAAAGAGTTTTGGGTTCTAGAATAACTGCACTTTCAAATGAATACATAAAAATTATTTTGTGAAAACAAAAATTTTTGTGAAATTCGACATTTGAAGCTAGTCGAGTTGAAAAAAAGAAGTCCACCCCTAGCTGATTGAAATGCTCACATATACTTTAAAATACGTTCTAGATGGTGTAAATAGGTAGTGAAATATTCATGCACATCTTGGCAGAAACTAACTTTAGGCTATTTCAAAGAAACAAATAAACATAATTACGTAAAATAAGCTTGGGGACTGCGGTTAAGAAACTGAATTCACGTTCGTGGATTCAGAAGACAAGTCTATTTTAAAGAAAGTGAGTGGCGCAGTGGTAAGATCATCGTCTACCACCATGAAAGCTAACCGTAGGTTCGATCGCAACGACTGGCAAACAGCTGCTCTTTCCCCCATTGAGCCTGAGGCGACCACCGATAGATGGAGCCTTTCCAATATGTCCTCGCTGGAAGCCTCCTCCGTGCTCAAGATGAGGAACAAAGTATTTTCTTATTTATTTGCGAAAACAAATACAAAATTCATTACAACGACAAAACATAAACCACATAGAAAGGACAAGAAATGAACACACAATAATCATATTGGACCCCAAGGGACACTACGTCCTTGTGTTGTCCCTTTAACATTACTTTATTCGGTGTATCCTGGAATAGTACAGGGTATTTGAAAAAGAATCACCGATTTGAAATGCGTATATTACGAAAAATATTGAACACATAGACAATCAAAATTAATTTTATACTACATGGCTAATCATAAAGTTTTTTACAAACAAAATTAAAGCTGCTCAATATGTTCATCTTGGGATGAACGGCATATGTCTACACGGTAGTCAAATTCGTCCCAAACTTTTCGAGCATGTTTGCATCCACTGCGGGCCGATTTATGTGGACTACGTGCGAAACAGTCGGATGCGCTCCACATTTTCCTCTGACATACGGGGATGGCCAGGGGATTTCCCTTTACACAGACAACCCATATCTCGGAATTGTTTATACCATCGCCTAATGTTCTTAGTGGTAGCAAGTTCAACACCAGGGTATTGACGATGAACAGTTGTTACGGACTCACACTTCGCGAAGCTTAGAACACAAAACGATTTATGTTCTGCTATCCCCACCTTGTCGCGAGGATCCGGGTTCAAACCCCACCGTCACCTCAGTGGTGGTCGGCTGATGTTGGTTTCCTGTGGTTCCCAACTTCGAAGAGCAAATGCGAGCCAATCTCCACATTAAAGTCTCCCCCACACAAAGTAACAGGCCCGCAACGATAAATCATTCAATCATTACACTTCAGTCATAGTTAGAAAATCTGGTATCAGATGGCAGCTCCACATAACAAGCATTACACAGAAACAAACTTCACGCCAGGTTTCACAACACGTACACGCACATTCCAACATGTACTAATTCGTTAGAGGTTCCGCAGAGGAATATGGACGAGGTGCATGTCTGGTCAAGTAGTAGTAGTCCCCATATTGACAAACACTGAAGTGGCAGCCGAAGAAAAAGCGTAAGCGCTACTTGGTAACTGTGTGAAAGTCGAGATTTCCCTCTTTACGAATTAAAAGCTGAATACTTATGATTTTTTTTTTAATCGGATGATTCTTTTTGAAACACATTGTATAACATGATTTTCTCGAGGGAGGAAGATATCTTACCCAGCTCTATCTTTCGTAAATTACTGTATGACTAAGTGGTCGGAGTTCTTGTGCGATGAAAATGAAGAAAATCCATATTATATAAAAAATAGGTTTTCTTGGCCTCAACACGTGTGTTGCCGGTTTAAGTCAGATTAATTAACATTTACTAAATTTGTAAGAATGATTGGGTGTAATTGCTCTATTACACTGTTCTACACTGATTTTATTTGCAAAGATTTTTCAGTGATTTTAGCTTATTTCAAGGCGCTGATTCCAAATCTGGAATCGGTTTTGTCAATTGGTTCTAGTTTTCGAGATGAAATAGAATTTAAAATTTCAATATTAATACATATTAGCATACAAATCACATTCGACATGTGTGGAATGTAACTCAATAATAAACTTGATATCAATAAATAAATGCACCGGTGTCTGATCATGATATAATAATAATAATAATAATAATAACGTGATCCACACGTATTCCCAAGGGATCGGCATGATCCGTCCAAGGAATTTGTTAGTGTTAGTAAACATCCATGCCCGAACCGGGATTCGAACCCAGACCTGCACAGTGAGAAGCTAGTTCCCTAACCATATATAAATGTAATAATATATTGAATAAAATAGGAAAATAAATGAATTATTGAAAATAAATATTCTGTACTAAAACTAGTGGCTGCAGACTCTATTGAGAGTATGCATCATCTCGAAAACTTGAGGCGATTCGGGAATATCAACGCCAGTCCCAATACACCCTAAAATCGTTAGAATTTCCTTCGGAACTTAATTTTTTTTTGAGCAGTGAATTTTCAAAAATCCATTATTGAACTTCAATAAACATCCCCTGTGTTTTCTTTGTCATTTTCCCTTTTCAGTCTACAAACACACACATTCTCGTGTCTTATTCTCTTTACTTAGGATGAAGAGAAAATGCTAAGAAAAAAATCGGAAAATAATTCTTTACCTTATAATCACCAAATAGCATTTATAATCAGAATTATATGTTAATTATTTTATCGTATAGTTACCAAAAAAACAAAGTTCCAATTCACCGAGGACGCGTTAGGTCGTTCATGTCAGGTGAACGATTAAAAAATTTTAGATTGCTCTCGGAAAAGCTATCGTGTTTTGCAATTCTAACGTTTTTATTTTCAAAACAAAGTTTAAGAATTCTTTCTGATGATGATTCGGATTCACATTTTCACTGCTCAAAATGCATAATTCAATTTAATGAATATCATCATCGTACTAGAATGAAGAATTGTTGCGAATAATTTTGATAATTAATTATTTAAATATGTAAAAAATGTAATTTTTTTGCATATCAAAAAAAAAAAAAACATTCAGGAGCAAAGTATAAAAAAATCAGCAGTCGCGCATATCATGTGCATTTTCTACAAAACCATAGAAATATATTAAAAAAATATAAAACATTGAAAACATGGAACTTACAAGAAAACGAATAATGAAGAATAACAAAGAAAAATCATTTACGCCCATTTACATTAATTACCCGAAAAAAATCTTTAATTACCAAAGAACGTGTAACGATGCAACACAGTGTGATAAACATCTGGGAACAAATGAAATAATTCTCATGTTCATTCATGAAAAATAGCGTGTGTAAAAGACGTTGGTGTCATTTAAGATGACATTAGGGAGAAAAATGTATTCGTGCTTTCTTTACACGCATTCAACGCGTCTTTATTTTTTCATCTTAATGTATCCGTAGTAAGAATAACGTAATTATTCTTTTCAAATGTTTCGAGAATAATCACTTTCTTAACTTCATTGTTCATCTACATCAGGGGCCTTCAACGCAAGCTCCGAGGGGGTCCACATTTGACACTCGGGGCTGTTTTGGCCCACTGACCATTAATAGAAGACGGCTGAAAACATTGAAAGATGATTACATATCTCTCAAATTAATGAAATAAATGATTTTCTAGAATTAATGAAAGAAATAATGAAACAAAAAACTTCAGAATTAATGAGGAACGATTTCAGAACTAATTAAGCAGAACATTTCCGAATTAATAAGACAAATAATTTCGGAATTAGCGAAAAAAAACTTACAAATCCGTGAGAGGAATAATTTCGTAATTTATGATAGAAATTATTTCGAGATTAGTAATTGGATAATTTCATAATTATTGAAAATAAATTATTTCAAGACTAGCAAGCAAGACAAGGAAGTAATTTCAGATTTATGGAAATAATCAATTAAAGAATCATTCAAAGCGATTTTAGATTAAAATTAATCACTATCAATTAATCAATTATTAATCGAACTTTTTCCAAAATTTGTGATAAAGGTGATTTAAAACTAATCGAAATCTATACTAGTCATCAGTAAAAAATAATTTCAAAATAAAATCTTCAATTACCACATTTTAATGTGTACAAGGAACCTCTTGATTTTCCTGGCTTTACATTTGGAATAGAGTTGAATAATACTATCCCTGTATAAGAAACCACTCCTATTTTTGGGACCCTATTTATAGCAAAAAATGGTCTCTCATATAATTATGTTAAAAGACTATTTTTCCCCAATACATTCGGGGGGGGGGCGATGGTACTATTGGCCCAATTTATTAAGATTTCACTGCATATTACATGAGTGAAATTAATAATTTAACTCTTGCAGAAATCTGGATTCTTCTTACAACTATAAATACCCTAGTTTGAGTTGGTGGTACGCGGTCTTCTTGAGCGATTTCAATCTGGCTTGCGGTATCTGAAAGATTGAAGACCTCTGATCTACATTCTGAAACAAAATATCTCCAATTTTCTTGGAGATTCCAAGCACTTTCATGGATTCCTCAATACTCCCAGCAAGCTATTGAAGATATAGATGGATACTTTGAATATCTGTTGTGGTAATTCCTCCTGAGCAAAATAACATAGTATACATCAACACACGTTGCGATGGATACTCCCGAACTAGTCTTTCTCCACCCAAGATCGATTCGGATTAACTTCGGAAGTAGCTAATGGATTATTAATGGACTAAAACTCCCGGCAGCAATCAATCAAAACCATTTCCGTTGCATAACTTCGTCATCGGGTGCAAATTTCCTAAAATATATATTCACACGTACATACATACACACGAAGAACTATAAATCGACGACGGGAAGGGATTTTCGTTGCTTTTCCTATTTGACGCAGAGTAGAGAGGATTAATTCAAATTAAAAGCAATTGAAAACATAGGCCTGAGGGTGAAGAAAAGCTTGAACGGGGGAGCGGATATTTTGGGTTGGTGCCAAACAACGTTGGAAATTATTCTACGATATATATATATTTGGAGTACGAATTCGATACCTTCTCTAGGGTAAATCCTGCATCCTTACAAGTAGAAATATCATCTCATTCGAAGATTGAGTTTCGTTTTTGAATATCAAGTAGTGCTAAACTATCCACGCTTCATTTGAAGATCTCTTATTCATTTAGCAGTGTATAAAATCTCCTTTTAGTTTAATTGGAATATTTTTTGCCTAGAATAATCATGTATTTTTAAGGGAAATACTCCGTTTTTCTTAGATTATCAACGAAAGAATTTTTCTTTTTTTTGTATTGTAAAAATCGATTTAGAGTTTTTTCTCTGACCCTTTTGAATGCGTAGCTTTGCAAGTGTGGAAAAGGACTTTTAAACGTTCATTACTGCAGCCAGTTTGAAGATTAATAAACTAAGAATCACCATTTTGCACATAAAGCCAGCTCACATTTTTTTCATTTTATAATTTGAGTTTCCATGTCCCAATAAACTACAATAATTATTTGTTCGTTGCATAATACGTGTTGTTGGGATTTCTCATTAATTTGTGAAAATTTGTTTTTTTGGTTGAATTTCTCTTTTCTTTTCTCTCTTTTTTTTTACCTTCAAATCTTCAAACCGAATTTTTTTTCTTAATATAGTTTGGATCAAAAAGTAGGTAGTTATGTACAAACGCCAAACAAAATTCTTCGAAACGGATGGTGGGTGGAGTGGCAACGGGGGGGAGAGAGGGGGGGGGTTGACAGTATTTGGATAGCAATTTTACTTCGATGCATGTTCATTTGCATGATTTTTGGAGCTTCGTACGTCCTCTATAAGGCTTTATATAACAAGCACAATTCGAAATATATTTGTTTTAAATTATTATTATACATTTCTATATGTGTCACCCACTATAAGAAAAATATAGAAATACACTAAAGTATACTATCAGTTCGGAAAAAAGAAACAAAAAGCGTGCATATTTCAGTTCTTACCAATTGTTAAGTTCATCGTTTTTCATTCAATTTACTGTGCTGAATGATCTTGATTTCATCTGATTAAAAATCAGGGATAAAAATTGCATTCATCATTTCAATAACTGAAGAAAAAGGGGGTTTAAAACGATGAATGGACAATGATATCTGGTTACGCCGTCATTCCTATGCTTCAAGTTGGTTGCGGACACTAGTTTCAGTTAAGCAATATATAGTCATAGGTTGTTATATCGTACGGAGTTTATATCTAAGGGATAAGATATCTGATCTCATTCAAATATTGCGTAAGCAGATTTTCAGCCATTTTTGACATTTCCCCCCCCCCCCCCCCCTGTCAGCAAAATTTCGTCAGCAGCTTAGAATATTTCATATCTTCAAAAAGAGGTGGTTGATGACGTAAGCAACCTTCAAACCCCTCTCCGCCCTTGTCATCAAAAGTCAGCAAATCTGAAACCCCCCTACACCTCGATGCTGACGTAATACTTGAATGACCCCTAATAGAGTTGTAAATGCATGGAATAGCTTACCTTGTGTTGCTGTCAATTCTTCTCCAACGAGAGACTCGTTCAATGGCGTAAGCAAAAATGGGGGCGAGGGTGCTCGAGCCGAGATTATAATATTATTTCGCAGGAAAGAAACGTAAAACCCTCCCTTCAGAAGAAAAAAAAGATTGAAACCTCCTCTGAGAAAATTCTGCGTACGTCTATGGACTCCCTTATAAGGAAATAATTATATGGAACTTAATGGGAGTAATCCAAAGAAGCTATATATATATACTTAAATAAAAGACAAACATATTTTTAATAGGTATTGTACTTATTATTTTAGTTCATTTCTCTGAAATATTCCTAATTTGGGGTTGCTGAATTTCGGCTACGATAACCATAGTTTTATGGGATTTTTCCAAATATTATTTCATTACATTTACTTACATTTTTTTTAATTTTGTACTTATTTTCTTCATTTTTTCCCAGTGGATTTGCTTGCTATGACTTTTGTGTTGGTGTATCATAATTATTGTATATTTTTAGGTAAAATATTTTTATCGAATTTTCAATAAGAATGATAGGCACTTTATGTTGCCGCTGTGGTTTGGTCGGTCGAAGTTGGTTTTCTGTGATTCCCAACTGCGAGATATGAATGTCTCGCCACAGACCTACAACGATTCAATTATTCAATCATTGCATTTCACTCATAGCAAGAAACATTAGGTGGAGATAAAACCTGCTAAAACTTCTTCATTGAGACAGAGCGGAATGTGATGGTCTGGTTAGGGTGGAGGCACTTAATCACATCGTTCTTGGACTCTATGAATATGTTGAATTACTTGCATGTCAACAGTTCAATGAAATCACGAAAATTTATATCCGAGAATTTCAGACCAGATGTTCATGACCTGCTGCAGTAGATGAAACTATATTAGAATCAGAAACCGAGTAAAACCCGAAATTTACCTACGAAAACTGCACAGAGAGATGAAGCTTCGTATGTACATTTCACAAATATTTCGATAAAAAAATTGGTACATAAGGGACTGCATAGATTGGCATTGAATGTGTCAAAAAAACAATTTTTTTGAAGTCATATTTTTTTGGTTACTTCTACATCCAATGTACGTTGACTAATGCACCATATATCACATATCTTATTTTCGTCTTTTCAATCTCTTAAAAATCCTCTACGTGAAACCATAGATGAATATTTCAGTTTTTAATCAGATAAATTCTATATAGACAGAATTCAAAGAAGTGTTCAAAATATTGCTTTTATAAAGAAATAAATCGAACAATAATGCTAAAGTCTTGAATTTATTTTTCATTTGCTCAAATATTATGCCATTGAAACGGTCAAAACACTCAGTGTATAGCTATTCGAAACCCTAAGATGGCTTATCCGCCATCTCTGTGCAAAGTGTGACTTTAATATTATTGTTATAACCAATATTAAAGAATCTGAAATACCGGGCAGACTCATCCTCCTCATTTTTGAGATGGAAAAACCCGTTTTTTGTTCAAAGTGACATCTAATCGTGAAAAAATGGTGACATAGGGAACGGCTATGGGTTGTAGAGCCAATAGCTGTTTGTTCACTACGCCGTTTTTTTCACCAATTAGAGGTCACTTAGAACAGAAAAATGGTTTTCACCCTAAGATGAAGGGCGATAGGTCCGCCAGGTATTTCGCAGTCTCCCGAATTTAGCGCGACCCTGTCATGACTATAAAGTAATGAGATCTTTGACACGTTTAAATTAAGTAGCTTGTTTTATTTTCCTTAGGAATCAGTCACCATGTAATAAATGAGAGTAATAATCCAGACATATCAGTCTCTAAAGAACAAAACTTACTGACCCGAACAAAACTTTTGTACACCAAGATAATAATTGAGCTATTTTTCATGTATTTTTACATCGAAAACAAAGTTATTAGTCATAATTTCTCACTCAAAAATAAACAGCAAACACAAAAAAATAGTCCAAAGAACGACATCATATAAAAATATGTAATTGTAGAGTCTAAAGTTTCGCAAAAGATTAATGAATGGAGACAACTTAATTGATTCAACGGAGCCAGACACCCATAAAAATTGATATCGATGCCACCTTGTTGTTGAACATTTATCAATGGAATTGAACCTCATTCCATTTTCTATTTTTCATTGTTTATCTCGTTCAAAACTCAGAACAAAACGACAGAGAACCATTAGAACGGCCCTGTTTCCGTAGTCATTTGAGTTTATCTTTGCCACCTCCTTTTCGGCACCGGATTTCGCTTCTCTCTCTCTCACTCATCACCGTTTCACTCGCTCGCATAGTACTTATTTGGTGGGACAGATTCACTTTTGTCAGAAACTTTCATTTGCAGAACTACTAATTTGTTATGAATTCCGTACACGTCGGGACTCGATATGTGTGTTTGCATATCGTTCGAAACGATCAGAGTTCATCGCAGGCTATCGATTCGATCCCGTCAGGAGCTGTTCATGTTCTCGTATGAAGCTGGGATGAGAGTAAGCGAGAGAGAGTGATATGTTCCTCTCAGCAAACGTTCCAAAAGCGACAAAAGCACATTTAGAAGATATATATATATCTACGTCCTGTGATGAAGGAAGATGATTACGTACCGAGTCATCGATGGAAGCTTGGCAAACTGAACCTTTTGATAGGAAAAGGTCGGTGCGAGAGGAAAGATTGAGTGATGTAGCCTCATAATATCCATCAGGGACCGGTTGCTCTCGGCGAAGAGAAGACATTGGCAGTTTCGTGATGACGGTGCTCCCGTTCTTCTTTTATATTTTTTATATATTAATTTTTTTCCCTTCTTTTATAAAAACGCATTGAATCACTTAGATGGGAAAGCATTCGACCAATTTTATTACGGTTGAAGAGAGAAGGAAAAATGTGGTGAGATATATTTTAAATTACATCGCGCTCAAGAGATAAAATACTTTTCGTGAAGGTGCTATATGTCAACTTATCACCAGATTTTGAAAGAAAGAAGAATATAGATTGAAGTGATGGACTTGACAATTGAAATATTATCGTTAAATATTTATTGATGGAGAATTATTGTTCTTTTGGGGGGGGAAAGATATATATATATATATATATATATATATATATATATATATATATATATATATATATATATATATATATATATATATATATATATATATATATATATATATATATATATATATATATATATCTTTCCCCCCCAAAAGAACAATAATTCTCCATCAATAAATATTTAACGATATATATATATATATATATATATATATATATATCTTTCCCCCCCAAAAGAACAATAATTCTCCATCAATAAATATTTAACGATAATATTTCAATTGTCAAGTCCATCACTTCAATCTATATTCTTCTTTCTTTCAAAATCTGGTATATATATATATATATATATATATATATATATATATATATATATATATATATATATATATATATATATATATATATTTATTTATTTATTTATTTATTTATTTTAGACGTTTAATTCTTTCCATGATATCATATACCTTTGTGCGTTTCCTTACCCAAGTGCTTCGTTTTCTGTTTGTCCTTGTGATGCCTAACATCTCCTTTGTGTTGTCTGTAGCCTTTGTATTATCTTGCTTGTGAGTGTCCATGTTTCAGCTTCGTAAATCAGTGTTGGTATCACACACTGGTTAAAAACTTTTATTTTCAGAGGTAATGGCATGTGACTCTTCAGAATTACAGTTTTTGCCAAAAGTGATCCATCCAATCCTGATCCTTCTGTTTATTTCATTAACGATTCCGTTGTTCATTGTAATTTCTTGTCCCAGGTATACATAGCTTTCTACGTCTTCTATCTCTGGGTTGTTGAGCAAGATTGTCCTCTTCAACGCAAAGTGGTGAACATAACTTTAGTGTTTTGCAGATTCATTTTCAAGCCCGATTACCTGCCTTCACCAATTCTTGTATCATTTCTTGTAGTTCGTCTGAAAATCAATGAAGGCCATACACAATGGAAATTCGTATTCCTTGTATCTCTCTATAAGTTCCCTGATTGTTGGGATGTTATCCATTGTACTAAATCCACCATAATTATCACAAAAAATACGCCAATGTGGCAATTTCCCCCGAATCATAGAGTTTGATATACGTATGTATATAAGGAATCGATATATAGAGACAGGCGAATGCCGAAAACTCGGACATTTGCGTTGTCAACTGGAACGGCCAGTTTGATTTCTGGCTTTGGCATCAACACATATAATCGTAATTATTGTTGAGGCTAATATTTATTTTCGTAATAATGATATAATTATATTTATTAATTCCATACTACGATGACGATGTTGTAACTATACATGAAAAAATAATCATTTCGAAAATTGAAAATTTGAGTGTATCAGTAGTGAAAAAATTACTTTAAGAAATTGAATGCCTCCCCGGAACGGAGAATGTTTTCATCTTGTTTCAAGAACATTTGCTGCGGCCATCAGCCGTCTCACCTGTATGGACGTAATTTTTAAACGAGTTAGAATTTGGTGAGAGAGAGAGATTAACTCATGTTAGATCCCCTGTCATGATGATAATATATAGTTACGAGTGCCTACTGTATATATCCTGTGAGGGATCATGCCGAAACGCTTTAGAATCGTGGTTTAACTTGCTATTTGATATTATATTGCTGGTTATTTTTATTAATATCTTAATATCGGGAGAAAGATTACATTTCTTCACAAGTATTTCTTTTCACTTTCAAGTTCAGATTGAGAATACATTCGTTTGCAAGAGTCTGTATTGATAATTTATAGATGACCGATTAGTTCTCGTTCTTCCCAGATCAGAAACTTCAATATTTTTAGGCCACTAAACTAATACCGATGAAATACTAATATTTGATAATGCACATGCAATTAGAAGTTAGAAAACTACATTTTTTTCTCATGTCTATGGTTATCTTATAATTACAACAAATACGCAAATCTATAAAATTTCAAAACGGTTCGTAACATAAAAGTTTTTGTGTTCGCAAAAAGTGACTCTTCTCACATTTCACATTTTTGTTTTTGTTTTTGTAATTCAGTTCAATTCATTTTACTATTTTAATTTCTTACATAAATTCAAGATGACAAAAGCAAAATCATCCAAGGTGTCAAGAGACCCATACTGGTCGATGAATTGCAAGTTCGCATGCTTATAATGAACAATAATGAACACAGTTACTTACTAATGAACAAAATAAGAACAAAACAAAACGGGGGAAAATGTTTAAAAAAAGAGTATAACTTTTGCGAAAGAAAAAAAAATTAAAAAAGTATTATTATTTTCTTTTGTAGCTGTTATATATTATGTGCGAAATATCAAATGTTTACACACAAATTTCGCATGATTTGTAGTACGTTTGGCAACAACAAGGAGTGCAGCTATAGGAAATATAAATTGAATGATTTTTAGATGAGTGCAAACAATAAAAATCAATACAGGGTGTTCCTGAACTCATGGGCGAAAGTCTATAAGTGACAGTAAAGTACACATATTTTTTTGTACAGCAATGTGGGGTTGGAAATGAAAAGTTTTGGCGTAAAAACTCTGATGAGGACCTTATTGGAAAACTTTCAGTCACAACAGTTCGTGAAACAGCTGGGCCTGGAATATTCGAAAGGGCACGCCAAGCACTTGCTGGATGACACCAGGCATCGATGTTAGTCGTAGCACTTACTGTAATTATTAATGTAAATGAAAGAAATTTTACATTTCCTCAGCATTTCGAGTTTTGCTGCCAACACCTTTCATTTTTGACCGCACATTGCTATACAAAAAAATGCTTCTTTATGTGTATTTTAACTTCAAGGAAAGTTTGGCCCATAACCTGAGGGACACCCTGTGTAATGTTACAATGCGTAAGATCAAATACATTCACAGTGTAACTGAATAAGGGATCATAGAACAAATCGAAAGAAACTCTAGATGTCACTGATTGAAAAAAAAATAGTCTCGTGTGTCTTTTGAAAGGTAATAAATTAGTAACATTAAGAATATCAGGTGGTAAAGAGTTACAAAATTTTGGGATGAGGTAAGCAAAATGTTTCTTCAGAAGAGGTCTGTGAATAAGTGGTAGGATTATGCATTATTCAGTCTATTTGGGAAACAAGATTTTTGAGAACGAAATTACATCTCAATTTCTTCTAAATTTCAACTAGAATATTTCCAATAAATGATGGGAAGGACGCAGTGATGCCATTTTCTTGCATAAATTGCCAATTTTTGGTTTTCGGAGGAAAAATGTTATAAATTTTAAAAATTACGAAGTACAAGAAGATCAGGAAAACTAGAATGATTTTAATTTTTTTCAAATAGAAAGATTTATATGCATATAAAAATACAAAATTCTTATTGGAAGGGGGTTGTTGAAATTGACGCTATCTTAGGAATGCGTATGCACAGTGAAACCTCGATATAACGATACTCTGCGAAACAAGAAAAAGTCGTTGTAGATGGTTTGTAGATGTATCGCTGTAGATGAAATACCGTTACATCCAGAGGAGGCATTGCCATTATGTGCCATAAAATTTATGCTGCTGTTGGCATCTTTTTTATAAATTTGCAATTAGTAGCACCACAAAATGCGATTTTATGTATTTATTAGCTGCGAAAAATTGTATTTGATTGGCTTAATAATAAATTCAGTTAAATGCACCGTAAAGATGTTCATCGGTTTGCACATCCGTGTCTTGCATAGAAAGTAATGATAGCAATAACTTCCTTTTCACTTTCAAATACAATAGTACCAAAGACAAAACTAGCAAATTACAGAATGAAGTTTCTGAAGAAAATGCGCGTGCGTGTCTGTGTGTATATATAAAATATGGATGTCAAATACAACCGAAATACAGCAACCCAATATAAAAACATGTCTCGAAAGAACGAACTAATAATTGCTAATATAAATTAAACTTAAAAAAAATCGTTGTCCTAATCTAAGAATGAGTAGTTTCTCGAACCATCCAATTGTGTTTATCGTGCTTCTTTTAAAAGTGTCAAATGTAATAGAATTCACGAGCCCCGGAGGTAAGCTATTCATCTATTGCAATCCTATTAGAGAAAACGCCTAGCGATACAACCTGGAATTGCCCCTTGCAAAACAATACTGGCGTTCTCTTGTCCAAGAAGTCAACTGACGGTGAATAAATAACTCATGATATATGTTATCCATCCCGTTAAAAATGTTAAACAATTCGATCATATACGCTAACGCTTGCTTTCCTCCAATGTAAAAATATTTAAAAAAAAATGAAGTCCCTCGTCATAACTCCAGCGCCGTGTGCCAATAAGGACACGCGTAGCTCTTCTCTGCACCCCTTCAACCAAGTCAATGTCCCGCTGTAGGTATGGTCTCCAAAACCTTACAGCATACTCCAGTCCAGGACGAACTAAGCTGCGGAAAAGCGGATGAATGACTTTAGGAGAACGCGAAAAGACCTCATTGAAAATTAAACCGAGCATTATATTCGCTTTTCTTTGCTTTTTTGATTATTGGGCGCAAACTAAGTTATTAGACGAAAGAAAACAAGTGATGAGATTAAAATAAAATTCAAAATGAATTTTTAGCAAAATATAAAACAAAAAAAATCGTTTTAGCTGTTTCAAAATCTGAAAAAATATGGTTGTAGAGGGATTTGTAGTAGCAGAGGATATCAATGCATCGAGAGGAGTTTTTAATATTAAAGCATATGCAATTCCAAACAAAATTTGAAAAAAATATATCGCGTAGAGAGATTATCGTTGTATCGAGTATCATTGCAGCGAAGGTTCATTGGATTGTATAAGTCAGTACGCTTGAGTCATCACACAATTGTACATTAATGTCCTTGATAGTGAATTACAACTTTTATTCCTCTTCGATATACGCTCTTCTCTGTCACGTCGAAAGACTTTACCAAGTTCGATTCGATGAATGCTTTGGCACCTTTCAGACTTTCTTAGATAAAGCACTCGGGTGTTTTTTCCCCATCTCTTCTCTCTACAGAATGAGAAAGAACCCTTTCAAGAAAACATCAAGAATGCGTAACCCTCAATCTCATGCCCGAATGAAAGAGTTGATTACATGCTTTGGGTACCAACAGGTGCAGAAGCGAATTTTCATTTCTCCGAATTCTACACACTATTTGATTCCGATGACGATTTCTTCCATCTGTGCATAAACAGTAGCCGTCACTATAAAATTTTATATAATACTCATTTTATATTTATGTTTCCCGACTGTACATCATAATCTCGCGTGCTTGTATAATACTTACGGGCTTTAAGAACAATTTATGTAATTTTCATTTTTTTTCTCTCCGCTGCATAAATACCCGGTATTTTAATGTGCCATTATTTGTTTAATGATGTCTAATATAAATTCAAACGCGTAAACGCGAAATTAAAATATATATCTCACTGCTTACATTTTATCCTCTTATGTATATAAAAACGATCAAAAATTAATGAAGATATCAGAAGAAATACGGTGAATGGATAGTAAACACTACATATTTTAATGAGTTTCATTCAAAAAGAGAAGAAATATCTTCTAATTCTTAAAAAGATCCATGCTATCTGAAAATAAAAAAAGAAACTTTCTTACGTAACGCTACTACTACTGATATTACTACTTCACCAAACCAAAAAGCCAATCATGGCCCCTGATCGCCCCCATGGGGGATATAAGCTGGTTACTCCGTGGTAGTAGTTTGATATGTTGTAGAAATGCATATGTAGAAAAAAATATTCCTAAATAGCGCTGGTAATTTAATGAATCTTTCTGTTCTCCCTCTGAAATCGGAATTTCCCATAAGTCGACCTAACGATAACCCGAAGTTTTCGTCGGCTGCATATCGCACTTCTCGATATTTGACCGTATTTCATAGTACATATTTATAAATAATACATACATCCGTGCCGGTCTCCCGTTTGAAAAAGTCTTTCCGCGAAGACCAGGCCTTCAACGATGCTTACATAACATAAAAATTCAAGCATTTACCATCTTCACTTCAAAACATGGGAGGCAGATGGCAGTATAACAACAATAAGCATAACTCTGACAAGATAAATACTACATGGCCATGCACAATCTCACATAATTCACATTCAGGCATATAACCAATTCGTTATAAATTTCCCAGAAGAATATTTATTATTATATTATATTAGAAGAATTATTATTAGAATTGCGTGTAGCGTTAAGTAAATATTCAGTCATTACACTTCACTCACTTCACTTCTGAGATATAGATGGCAGCACTGAAAAATCATACACAACACTAGATACGCACTCAGACTGTTAGGTACGCATACTTACACCTCTGGCACAACTCACTAGGTAGTAAATTGCCCATGGCGATAGACCTGAGTTGTGCTCGGTTTGAAGGAAAGAAAAGAAAGAAAGTGTTAAGTAGTAAAACCCCACCCCCTCACAGTGGTGGTCGGCTGAAGTTGATTTACAGTGGTTCCCAACTTCAAGGCGCGTATGCGAACCAATCTCGCAGTTAAAAAGTCTCGCCAGCCACAGAGATCTACAGTACATATATTCAAACATCACACTTCACTCATTATTTCTAATATAGATGGAACCACTAAAAATTCACACACATCCCTATATACGCACTCAGACTGTTAGGTACACACTTCAACACAACTCAATCGGCAGTAAATTGCTTGTGGCGGTAGACCGAAATTGTGCTCGGTTTGAAAGAAAGAAAAGTGTTACTTGGTAGTAATACTGCAGATTCATTTTTGTGGATTTATTTTTTTTTATGTCAAAGTAGATCCTAAACTCAAGATGTAATGGGGCAAAAGATCATGTGTACTAAGTCGGTTATCACAACAAAAGAAATCAAAATTATTATTATTTTTAAATATTTCTATCTTATAACATTTCATGTGATATGTGTAATTTGAGCAGTAAAACAAAAAATAAATGTAAATTTACCAGATATATTGGGTCTCTCTATACAAATCCATAATTTTCTGCCCATCACACAGCCAAATTTTGCGTATATGTGTTAAGGCTAATTCACGACGAAGCGCGCCACTGCACGGATTGCCAAGAATTTCGGCTGATGTCCGAATTTCAGAAATGATTCGGACATTGTCCGGCCTTTCCACAAAGTGGGCGGAGATCCCTGACTAAAGCTCGATGTGCTGATGTTACGGCACGGTAAGCAGCCTAATCCATTTTTTTAATGTCCAACATGTAATACATGCCTATATATATAGCACCTATATTGAATTATCTCCATCTAACAAGAGAAAGAGAAAGCGAAATTTGGGAGAAAACTATAAACATAATTACACAAACAAAGTTTTTTCTGCCAAATTTTGGAGAAAAAATGATTACCGCAACGTGACTGAGTTTTGATGGGCTGTCATAACTAACGTGGACATAATTATCACAAAAAATACGCCAACTCGACGATGATCCCGAATGATGTCTTTTGTAATCGGACTTTGGCTAGGAATCACATGCCATTTCGTGAACTGGTCGGGTCAATATCTAATGAAATTGCCCATTTTCGGGCTTTGGTAGTAACATATACGAAGCAGGACCCCCATTTGAACGATAGGCTACTTCAAGAACGCCAAAGCTAGAAAATGTCCAAAATTGGCGAAAAAGTGTCAAGCAACAATGGATAGTCCGATCGCGAACTGACTGATTTCGGGCTATAGTCGTAACGTGTTCATTTAGAAGTTATTACACCATAATTCGCATGTGTGACTGTGAAAACATATTCATAAGAAAAATATTTCATACATGAAAATCATGTAGATGGATAAACAAATCCAAGCTTATATTTCAAGATATTTTCCTGCCAGGTAAAATACAAGTAAAATAAAAAAGGGAGAAAGATTTCGGAAGTGGAAAATATATGCGCAATTTGTGAGTTGATACTGAACGATAACAAGAATCGGAAGAAAAGTAAAATAAAGGAAACTGCATACTATCAAGGAACCAGTGATTCGATCGTCAAAGCGTAGGATCCAAAAATGGAAGTTCACTGTCTCGCAAAATGCCCATGAGAGGTTCCCCACAGTCGACACTCAATATGCTACTGAATTGCCTGTATTAGGAGTATCCCGTTAAAGGAGTAAGAGGAGGATGGAGGCAGGAAAATATTCTCAAGAATCCTGTCACTTTTTCCAAGCTTTAAACCTCTCCCACGAGGACCTTCGTCTATTTTATTCCTTGAACTTCAAAGAGCTGTTTCCTCTCTATCCACCTTTTCTTTATACTCTCGACGAATTGTGCTTTTCTCTACTTTCTTATATTTTAGATTTGCCTTGGCTTATTTCATATGCGTTTTTCTTTGAATATCGAATAAATATAACCAGAAGCAAAAGAAAGTTTTTCAACGTTTTCCCCGGAATTCGCCCTAGGTATATTTCCACATGCGCCCGCCACAGCCATACAAGAATTGCTTCTCAGGAATAAAAGAGGGGTAAAAGGAGAAATTTAACGTAGTAAATACCACGGAGCAGTTCATAAAGCTCGACTTATTTTCTTGGTACTCAAAACTGCCTTTTTTTTGCCATTCTTTACGATTTTCTTTCTTGAATTTCCCTTACGGGTGTATAAATATTCGCTTTAAGGATAATATCCAGGGAAAATATATTCCCAGTATTTTCAGCTTTCAAACGTATAATTCCGAATTTTGAAATATAGAATTCGGCACTTACTATAACGTTATTTAAAACTGAATAAAGTACCTACGGCTCTAAAATAAATATTGGAACTATGTAGATGATTCGTATTTCAGGGTTTTGAAATTATTGTAAATTGTATTTTTTTTTTTAATCTTTAGCAATCCATTGCCATGGTGATTCATGACATGGACTTTTACTACGAATTGGATATTTTATAAAATTCCTTCTTTTGAATTTCAAACCTAAAAGAATTCCATTGGATATTATATTACCATATCTTTTACTTCTTTATATTTTTTATTGCTAGAATAAAAGAATAATATTTATATGATATTATTGCTTTTCTTCGAAAAAAATGAAAAAAGCATTGTCCATACAAATATTCGCATTGCTAATTCAAAGTCTTAAAACCACGATTTTATATTTCTTTGAATTAAAACCAGGCAAGGCTTCTCCTTATATAATATAACTACAGCATTACATTATTTTTTATTGACTTCAGCTGACTTATTTATCACAATCTACATATGATTCGTTTGATTTTTCGTGGGACCTGAATTACTCAAATCATGCGGATCGAATATCAAATCTACTTTATTCATTCTTTTTTTGGGGTATAGAAAAATGTAAATGAATTTATGAGCAGCATATTTATACCACCAGAAGCAAATGATACCTGTACAGATGATTGAAAATTACATTATATTAAACGAATATTAAAAATTCGAGATAAACCAAAACATTGGGAAAAGCCGTACAACTTAAAGAAAAGACAAAATTATTTTAATGACATATAAAAAATACAGAACAATCAAAGAGAATGAACATACACAACACAAAAAATAAGGAGTTGTTGATGTATGAAACAAAATATTAGCTAATAAAAATGTATAACAATATAGAACTCTCACATACATATACAACACAACACAAACAAGAACATTTTTTTCTCTAAATTAAAAATATACACAATTATAAAGTGGCAAAGCTGGAGGGGACAAACTCTTGCCCCTGTTAAATGTCGAAATAAGAGTCTACATCGGCTATTGAAATGCATAATTTTAATAATTCTAGTTATGTGGACACGTTCTGTATTCCCAGTGGTATCAGTTAAAATACATCATACATTATACAGTTTTTTGTGAAATTTCCATAACACTTTAAAAATGTTAATTAAAAACCAACGAAAATTAATGTGCATTTGATGTGTTCCGAAAAAATTAAAACAAACACTACAGCACCATCTACGCGTAATAATTTGTACTATTCCCTTTATATATATGTGTGTGTGTGTGTTACGGTAGAGGTGATAAATCGGTTATTATGCATAATAACATAATACTTATCAATTGTCTTGGTAGGTTTGATAAATTTATTACTGAGAAATATGCTTAATAACAAAGTGTCGTTGGTAAATTTGATAAATACTCAAAATTTATTGCCTCTATGTGATTATGCCTAATATCCTAGTTTAATTGGAGAACCTGATAAATATGAAAAAAATTCCAAATGAATCCAGCATGTGTAATTAATATATTCGGACCCCGATATATTTATGTGATTATTAGATTTATAATGATAAAACGCATATATCAATCATCATGTATAGTATATGAAATAGTACGATTTATCATGTTCACCAATCATACGACGCTTGAGTGCATATTCCTGGTAAATTGATTAATTTACGGGAATTCACCAAAAATGCTCGGCTGTTTATAATCGCCGAGCATTTTGGTAATCCAATTTTGTTTACCAAATCCGGTTTAATAACCGCATTTATCAAAAAAATGTTTAGAGGGTTTTTGGCCGTAATCCTCCATGCTGGCCAGTGGGAGTTGGAGGAAGCCCATCCGCGTCCGTTCACCACGTGTTAAACATGGCTACAGGCTGCACCACGAGAAGGTGCGGATTGGACTTTAAGCCTCTACTCCTAGTCGATTCCTTCAAGTCCTCATAATGAGTTTCAATTAAAGGGCCTTCTTCTAGTTAACAAGTAAAAACTTTTTTTTCCAAACCGAGCACAACTGAGGTCCATCGCATAGGCAATTTACTACCTAGTGAGTTGTGCCGGAAGTGTAAGTGTGTGTACCTAACAGTTTGAGTGCGTATCTAGTGTTGTGTATGATTTTTCAGTGCTGTCATCTATATCTCAGAAGTGAAGTGAGTGATGTGTAGTGACTGAATATTTTTACTGTTTGTAGGACTGTTGCTCTCTGTGGCGGGACTTTTTAACGGGGAGATCGGCCTGCATTTGTGCCTCGAAGTTGGGAACCACAGAAAACCAACTTCAGCCGACCACAACTGTGGTGACGGTGGGGCACGAACCCGGGTCCCCGCGATGCGAGTCTGTCACTATGGCCACTCGACCACCACAGCGGCTAACAAGTAAAAACTATTCAACAGCCCTTTTTACCGTAACATATATATTAAATACATCTCGATTTTGGTTGGGAAACAATTGCTGTCTTTGTTTGTACGGCGACGCCATATGTTTTGAAAAAATGTAAGAGACGTTCACAAGATTGCACGCGCGTGTAATCATTTCTAAGTTTCGGAACCTGTTAACCCTAGTCCAATGAAATATCAATAGCAGTTCCGCTTGATTAGGAAATAATTAGTATTTTTTGTTAAGTATAGTGGCGTCATCTGTTGTGTTACAGAGATGAATCAGTCATTACTTACGCGTTACAAGAATGTGTCCTGAGTTTAAAGATTTTGAATGGGGTAACGGGCTAGTATCATGATTTTGGAAAACATTATCGATTTGTCATCGTAAATAAAGAGGAAATACTTAAGATTCACTAATGTTTCTATTTTTTTTTCTAATGTTGCACATGGAATTAGAAAAAAAAAGGTCTTCATTTTCGTTATTGATAAGAGCTTGTTTTCCAGAGCGTTTTCGTATAAAAATCAAACTCGACTGACCAAAACGTTAACGAAAAAAAAAAAGTAACATTCGTAACATTATGGTTAGGTTCTCTGACGTTATTTGGAAAAGGAAAAAGTATGTTGTAGAGTACTTACTTATATTGAAGTAGAGCAAAAAAGAAGCTGATGGGTTTTAAGGTACCATTTTGTTACACTTGACGGTTTTGCTCACTGCCATGACAGGTCATTTTCGTTTCCTATTTCTTTTTTTAGGTGTTTTCTTCTTTTTTGTACATATCTTTTACGTTATTTCTTGAATTTGGTGGTTTTTATATATATTTTTTTTTTTCCTTCATTTCGTTTTTTTTCTCCCCTGTTTGTATCTATGATTTCTATTTTCTTTCCCCTCTCCAGAGTGTTTTCGGTTCTTTCGCTTTATATTGATCGGCAAAGCCATTTCCGACGAAGATTCGTTTTGCTTGCTTACCTCATTTCTATTTCTCTCTTTGCTTTTTTCAATACATGGTGTGCTGAGCAAGATAACGACTATTCTTGGATGATTGCTGAAGTTTCTCTCTTTTTTTTCTTAGAGTTTTGCTTTCTTCTCCTCTTGTCTATCTTATTTTCTTTCATAAAAGAAAGAGAAGAAAGAGTTAAACTCACATGTTAAGCGATTCAACTTTACGAAAGAAATGGGAAAGATTGTTTTAACGGAGTTTTCTCCCATTTAGTTTAAGCATGCTCCAACGTGAACGTTTACAGAATATCTTAAACGTTATACTTGTGGAAAATAAGAAAATAAAAAATGAATATATTTCGGTATATATTCATGTGTGTTAAAAATTCCTTATTCATTCTCTAGCATTTTTATCACGTAAAAATATGTTTTTGATGGCAGTTGGATGATAGGTATTTGCATCATTGTAGATGAAAATTTTCAGTTGCATAATTACGTGCGGTAGATAATTTTATACTCATGTACAGATATACCGTCTGTGTGTATGTTTGTTCTCGATTCATATCAACAACATTTGATCGATCTCCACCGGGTATTAAATACTTACTAAGCAAATCTCGGTAGTCGTGATAAAATAATTTAGTACAACAGTCCTCATCGCTTAATATAATCACGTCGGGACTTGGTGTTTCTGGTAGTAATAACCGAATGGTAAATATATCCGAAAAAGTCCCGTTTGCAAGTAGGGTGAACTTACATCCCGTTTAGTCGATCGAAATGTATGGTAAACAAGACAACTGTTTTTCTTTCCTCATAATTGGTTGCAATATTTTCAATCGTTCCAATTTTTTTTTCATTCTACAACGGGATTTCTTTTTTTTTGCCTTAAAGCTAAAATGCTGAATTTTCTACATTCAGCCATTGTGAGGCGTTAGAATGGTATTGTCTAATGCGTATCATGAATCATATTACTTTTTATAATGCATGATACGTTCCGTACATTCCCTTGAGAAAATGTCTCGGGAAAAGAAAAATAATTGAAACCTGGACAAACTGAGAGAAACTTATCAAGAACTAAACGAAAAAGTTTTCCTTTCGTCAGACATTTGCCTTCCACAATAGCAAGACCATTTCAAGAGCAGCTCCACACGTACATGGATAGCAGAGAATACTACGGTGTACTGACCGATCACGACATTAATAACGAAAACGTTTCTCAACGGGGAGGGAGCTGCTGGTTGAAGAAGAACAGTCTTGCAGCATCATAACCATCACTTACAGGGAAAAAATAGGTTTAATTGAACCTTAGCTTCAGAATGCCTAACAAAAAACTTTTGACGAAAAAAAATTGATAACGTAATCTTATAAGTCCCGACAACTATAAATGAATTTTCCCTATATGTTATGATATCGGTCTGCTCCGTTCTTTGCGAAAGTGATAACAATACCCAAATTACAACATTATCCTTGTGCATATAATCCATCAAAATACCCATAACATTTTTGGTATAATGTATCAGAGGAAGACAAATGCTGCATAATGACCTTATAGGTACGTGACACACTATATATAGGGTGTCCTGTAAGTGCTAATGCGGCCTTTATCTCATCAACCAACCGTTGCAGAGCTACAGTTTCAATTTAAAAAATGCTCAAAAAAGCGTCCAAATATTACCCTGTATTAGTTTTGAGAGTGAAAATAGAGTGTGTAGCAAAATAAAAAAAATCTAAATTTTTATACGGGTCTCTGTCCTCTATCATCCAATTATAAAGCTGTTGCCCTGTATCTCCTGAGGCCAACAATAACAGTTCCACATTATCGGAGAAAAGTTAAGAGAAGACAGCATAAATGAGATAAAGGAGAGTTAACCGTCAGTTTTTTTGCTGTTCTTTGGTAACTGTCGGTTTTTGAATTCAAATATGTTAGCGAATATTGCACTTGGAAACATGGAATTTTTTGTTAGCATCAGGAGAGTTCTACCATCAGGTTGCAACAACTTTCTAATAGGAAGATACGGCACAGGAACACCGTATAAAATTCCGATTTTTCTGTTTTATTACACATTGTATTTGCACTCTTAAAATTGGTACAGGGTAATTTTTAAACGCCTTTTGAGCATATTTTAATTTAAAAAATAAATGCCGCATCAGCCCTTACAGGACACCCTGCATATTCTAGTAATGGTGTGCACACCTGCTTTTAATTTGATCAGTTTAACCAATTCACTTATTAATCATAATATGTTTTTGTGGTGTGTCATTGGTGTCACGCACATACACGAAAACAGTACATTATCCACGAAGTTTTCTTTCAAACTGCAAAGAAACGCTGAAAAATTATGAGAAGTGTTAAAATCTGTGAATGTGTGGCGATAATGTAGTAACTATGCAAAGGAACGCTTTGATAATACAGTTCAAATCACTGAAGACAATTCAGCGATATTCAAAACTGAAGGAAGTGTTGAAGTGGTTCAACTAATTTACGAAAAAAACACTATCTTCAAAATTGAGTATAGAGGTTTCAATGCATAGCCCGCGGTTCACATGTGGCCTTCGAAGCTTTTTGCAGTGCCGCCGCTAATGGATAGCCTTACATTGATACAAGGAAATGAATGAACGCCAGAACATTGTCACTGCATATATCCCGTTGCCAAGGTCACTTCCAGACTTTTCAGAGTCCGGAAAGTAATCTGCGTGGCTTACATTGTTACAGAATTTGTAGAAATGCTGAAAAATATCGATGGAAAGAAATATATTCTGGAATTGGTGAAAGAAAAATTGTTTTAATTATTTTGGCAAACATTTCAGAACTAAGAGAAATAATTTCCGAATTATCGAATTAACATTACTATTTTAGAATTAATGAGTAATAACTGGATAAATTTTTGAAAAAAAAATGTTCAATTGAGTTCAATTTATCAATTGTTCAATGATTTTATAACCTTCAACTACAACAATTTCACGAAATCAGTCAACAAATTCATCCTAGTATTATGAGAAGTGTTAAAATCTGTGAATGTGTGGTGATAATGTAGTAACTATGCAAAGGAACGCTTTGATAATACAGTTCAAATCACTGAAGACAATTCAGCGATATCCAAAACTAAAGGAAATGTTGAAGTGGTTCAACTAATTTACGAAACACTATCTTCAACGTTGAGTATAGAAGGGGTGTTCTTTAAAAAAAAACGAATCACAACAATAATCAAGCTGATTTCCTTGACTTAAAAATAAACATTGCTAACAATATGGTCTTAACTGGTATCCACGACAAAGGAAAAGACTTATAATACCAATAACTATAACTGCCCACTTTGAATCTGACCGGCATAGCTACGCCTTGCACATGGTATGTACTTGTACCTTCTGCATCCATTTTTATTTATTGACCGAAACTTTGCTTTTATTTTCAACTTGGCAATAAAACATTCGTCTTTTGGCTATTTTCTTTTGATTTTTCTATATTTTTGAATTCAGTGGTACTACAACAGAACGTCGGGGGATCGAGCATCTATTTAGGCTTTGGAAGCCAAGGGATGCTCACGGAAACGTTCTGTTTTAAGTCAGGGGTGCCCCCCCCCCTGATGAAAGCCCTAGACAATTGCTATGCCTCTTTCATTTTTGAATTCTTCGATTAATTTCATTCAAAGAAATTTCAAATTTTCAATGTTTATATATATTGCTTTCAATTTCCAGTTGTTCACATTATTAATTTGTTTTCAGTTTTTCATATATAAGCAATGAAACTCAACAATGTTTTTTTCACTACACTGCATAATACAGCTGCCCATGGCGCTTTTATTGGTGATTTTCGACACAAATTACTTTTTTACATAATGTACATTTTTTTATCTCTCTCTCTCTCTCTCTCTCTCTCTCTCTCTCTCTCTCAAAAGCATAAAAATGCATTATAAATGAAAGGTATTTCGAAAATAATTGAAAAAAATGTTTTCAGAATTAATGAAAATTGAGATTTAGTAAAAATTCATATTGAATTAAAAAGAATAAATAAAAATTGATATGTAGTTTAAAAAAATTCAGATTTAATGAAACTTCACGTTTGAATTTGAAAATTCAGAATAAATGAAAATTCACATTCAATTTAAAGAATTGTGAATTAATGCAATATCGTATTAAATGGGGGGGGGGGGAAACAATACTGGGCTTCATTGGGACAACCCGATAAGACGCCACTGTGTGAACCTATATACGGTTGAATGATTTGTTCGTGAAAGGGCTTCATGGCCTTTTTCTGGCCCACAAATAATGAAGTTTTTCTTATGTGGTGTTTCTTATAAGGTGTTTTTTTTAAACTCAAATTTGGTGTATGAGAACTATTACGCTCATAAAAAGACCTGACAAATGGAGAAACAGTTTCATCCTTCAAAGCCTACAATGCTCTACGTGCATAGTTCGGAATATTTTCCAGTGGTTCACAGAATTTTATACATGAAATTCCATCACATAAATAAAATACGACGTATACTCAATATACTCTATCTAACCCAGGTCAGGCACCATTTCTAGATTTTTCCTAGAACCAAAATGACTTTGAAAGGCGAATGCAAAGCTTGAATCATTCACAAAAGAGGGTTTTGAATACTGCTATAAGAAGTGACCGGAACCATAGAGTAGTGCAAAAAACGATGAAAACTAACTTTTTTTTTCTGAAAACATATAGTTTTTCTTCTTTCTATTTAACTATTCACTATGCAGGATGTCCTGTAAGCTCTATACTTCGGCCTTTATCTCAACCTTTTGTGTTAGAGTGGTTCTTGTTGAAGAAATGCTCATTTTTATTTTTTATTTTTTCATTCATTCATTAATTTCTATTTAATTTTTACTTTAGTTTGCTTTTATTTTGTTTTATGGAAATTTTGCATCGGATTCAAAAATTATCAAACTTTCGATACATTTTGTGAAAAATTTGATATTTTTTGGTACTCAAAGCTATTCCTGCAACTCTTTGTAGTTGCATGAAAAAAGAAATGCGTTCACGAATTAATCTGCGCCAGATTTGAGAGTGAAAACACAGTATGCCATAAAATAAAAATAAAAATAATTTTTATACGATCCCCTTGTTGTCAAACTTTTAATTAAAAAGGTGTTGCCTTGTCTCTCCTGACGTCAACAAAAAATCTGCGTTTCCAAGTGCAATATTCACTGAGATATTCAAAATTGAAAAATGGAAGAAAATTGGAAAAAGCTTTAAAAATAACATCAAACGTTTTATTCGCATTTAATGCTTCCTCTCCTCAAAATTTCCTTCGTTTTTCGAATTCCAATATCTGAGTGATCATTGCACTTAGATATACGTGGACATACATATATGTTTTCCTTATTTTATTTTTTATTTATTTGCTTATTTTTATTTTTTTGGCATCAAGACAAACAGGGCAACAATTTTCTAATTGGGTTCTTGAAGACAAATTGTCTGTATAAGAATTTAACATTTTTATTTTAATAACCCCTTGCAACATGATTGGCATATCTGAGTACTACTGTTATTTGAAAACCCTTTGTAATTGAAATTATACTTCTAGGATGCCAGTAAAAGGCCAGTAATATTTGGTTTAATAGTTCGCCAGTAAAATGTCATACGCCCTGGTTGCTATTCACCATATGTATATGCTGGATGGCACCGTGCGATGCCCTATGACAGCAATCAACTGATGGCTCGTAAATGATATCTGTTGGCCTTCATTTACAATAGGAGATTCATCAATTTCGAAATTATTTCTTCCATCAATTTCGAAATTATTTCTTCCATCAATTTCGAAATTATTTCTTCCATCAATTTCGAAATTATTTCTTCCATCAATTTCGAAATTATTTCTTCCATCAATTTCGAAATTATTTCTTCCATCAATTTCGAAATTATTTCTTTCATTAATTTATTTCAGAATTTAATCATCTTTCATTGTTTCCAACAATTTTCCGTAAATGATTGTCGGGCCAATTTTTCCGAAAAAAAAGCTCCGAGGGCCACGCGTTGATGAATCCTGCTGTAAAGATATTGCATAAGATATTTTGCGCCAAACATGCGAGAACAGTTTTCTTATTTGCATGTTATCTGTTTAGTATGCTAATATTATAGGCTGGAGAAAGAGGTGACGTGATTGGATTTTGTGATCGTCTCTCTCTCCTCTCTGTCTACACGCCCGACGTGTTAAGTTTTGCTGTTTTCAATTCGGCTGTCCCTTTATCAGCACCAGTAACTAACTAACGATGCTTTCCGAAGCAGATTAGTGCACGGAGACTTGTAGTTGTTCCTTTTTCCATCCTGTTCGGAAAACCCCCGTGAGGCCAGGAGGAAACGATAATTAATTAGTTCATTAGGTAATGAATAGCCTCGATCGGCGGGGAATCTAAAGAGTAGATTGCCTTGAAAACAAATGCTTGATTTCGGTGTTTTATTATCTGTATAATCGATCTTTTTCTGATTAATTAAAACTCTTTTTTGCAACCTTGGTACTTCTTTGAAATTGTCGGAGAATCCGAAATCTGAAGGATGTTATGGGTTTTCCTACATGTGACTCATTTCCCAGATCTAAATAGAAAATTTGGAGAAAAAAAATATGTGTTAGGAAAAATATCAAGAAAAATAGTGCATAAAACGACCAGGTCTGGATAAATCTCAAAGATCCCACATGGCCAGTCAAGCATGTTTTTTGAAATAATGGATGGAAAAATAAAAAATTTGCATACCCGAAAGAAGAATACAAGTAAATATTAGTTTTGGATTTACATCTGATTTATTTATAAGTTCTACATGCCCGATCGAAAATTGTTCATGCCCTGATCATATCGGGCAATAGATTTGTAAGTCCTGAATTATACAGAAAAATCTCCCAGCAACGACCACTAACGGGACCGAGAAAATGTACCCGCTATAGGGAGGGAGCCGTTATTTAGAATGACAGTTTTATATTTCTGGGGAAAACGAAACAACTACAACTATGGTAAGTCAATGGGAAGAATTTAGTACGAAGCTGTCCTCTGTTTTGCACGACGTCATACCCTTTGTTCGAAAAAAGCGTGTTTGTACATCGCACCCTCTAAGGTTCACGGATAGCGTGCGGAACCGTTATCTTGAAAAGAAAAGGGCATTCACAGAGTATAAAAGTGGACGAGGTGACCTATCATTGTTTACTGATAAAAGAAGACTGTTGAGGAAAGTGATAAGGGATAGTAAAAAGGAAGTTGAATCTAGGTTGGCAGATAACATTGGCTCCGACCCAAATTTTTCGATAATTTTTTCGATACGTCAATAATGGATGTAAGAGGACAGTTGGCCCCCTCTCGATAGGAGGCTCTAGGGTAGAGAGCAATGTAGGCATATGTAGCGCTTTCAATGACTTTTTCGCGTCGGTTTTTAATGGAGATAATGATATTCGATATGCGGGTGTTGCATGGAGTAAGAAAACCCTCAACGATATTCAAGTAGAAGACGTGGAGGTCCTAAATCTTCTAAGAAATGTATGTGCAAGCAAAGCACCAGGACCAGATGATATCTATCCCAGGGTCCTCAGGGAATGTGCTAATGAATTGTTGGGGCCAGTCGCACAGATATACAGGAGTAGTGTTACTGAGGGTATCGTCCCAAGAGATTGGAAACTTGCTAGCGTTGTTCCGATATTTAAGAAGGGTAGTAGAGAAGTGGTGTCAAATTATCGTCCAGTGAGTTTGACGAGCTCCCTCTCGAAAATTTTGGAAATTATCACCAAAAGGCAGTTTGTGAAGTGGATAGACGAGAATAATGTATTCTCGGATATTCAGCATGGGTTCAGGAAGAGGAAGTCATGTGTAACAAGCCTCCTTTGCTTCTATGATCACGTAACTAAGGCTTTGGGTAAGAGCAAAAATGTCGACGTTGTTTACCTTGATTTCCAGAAGGCATTCGATCGGGTCCAACATGGTAAACTCTTGAAGCGTTTACACGAGATTGGAAGTTGGGGCAACTTGCTGAATTGGATAGAATCAATCAATCCAATATCGTGTTCATGCTGCCATCTGGCTTCCATTTTCTAAAATAAAGATGGAAATGCTTGAGTTTTCATGTTTTGTTAGTATCGTGTTGTAGGCCTGCCTGCTCTCTGCAGAGAGACTTTTTCAAATTCCAAAATATACTTCACACAGCGCTAAAACGTATATGAAGGGAAAAATATAATAATCACTTAAAATTATCTTGTAATACTGTTAGGTTTGATTACAATACAGATTGAAATTGCCTTTCAAAAATATGGAGATGTTAAACATGTTATGCATGATGAGTTCGTCTCCATCAATATTAATGCACGGAGTTTCACGAAGAGTGCTGGAAAGTAATTTACATTTTATATTTGACTGTTAAAATTATGTAATGGCAAAATATCAGAGAAAAGGGGATATTGAACTGTTAAGTTTAATTTTCCCATTGCATGATGATTAAAAAAAGACACAGGGTGCATAACAAACAGGGGGTATGACATTTTACATGTGAACCGTTGATCCTAGAGACAAACTTCCAGTTCGAAAAAGTTTCCAAGTAACGTGCAATACTCAGATATGTCATTAATGTTTCAAGGGATTGATTAAATAAAAAAATTAACTTTTTACAACGTCCCCGTGTGCTCCAAGACCCAATAAGAAAGCTTTCGCCCCGTTTCTCTTGATATGCAAATAAAAAAATTCGAGGTTTGTGGGTAAAATATTCACAGAAACATTCAAATTCAAAAAACGGAGAAAATGTTGGGAAAAAAAACAGCTCTAAATGCTGAAAATCGTTTTACTCGCATGTAGTGCTGTTTAGTGCCGACAATTGGATAGATGGTTCAGAGATAGGTCGCAACGAGTTATGGTGAACGGGGAATTCCCTGGTTGGGCAGACGTCAAAAGTGGAGTTCCTCAAGGAAGTGTCCATGGCCCCATACTTTTTTCACTTTTTATCGATAAACTCGATCAACGTATCGATGGGATTACTGGCAAATTATACAAATATAAATACAACGCCACAATAGGCAAATTCCCCAACGAGGTGGCTGACTTAAGAACATCATGGATCCCCGAGCCATTTTTTGGAGGCCTTACCTACTACTGCTACACCACACATGCACCCCGCCTACAACCCCCCGCGGAACCCCCAACGAATCGGTACATGCGGGAATGTGCGTGTACGTGTAGTGAAACCTGACGTGAAGTTTTTTTTGTTTCTCTGTAATCTTTGTTATGTGTAGTGCTGCCATCTGCCACCAGTTTTTCTAACTATGAGTGAAGTGGGATGATTGAATGATTTATCGTTGTAGGACTGTTGCTCTCTGTGGCGAGACTTTTTAACGGGGAGATCGGCTCGCATTTGCGCCTTGAAGTTGGGAACCACAGAAAACCAACTTGAGCCGACCAGCACTGTGGGGTTCGAACCCGGATCCTCGCATCGCGAGTCCGTCACTATAACCACTCGACCACCACATTCGCAGATGATGTGAAGCTAATGGGGGTAATCGGGAATGAAAGCGATAGGGAGTTGCTCCAGACAAACTTAAACAGGATTGCAGCATGGGCAAATAAATGGAACATGACGTTTAGCATTGTGAGTGCATGGTCGCTCATTTTGGTTCGAACAACCCACGGTTCTCTTACGAGTTGAGCGGTGTCACTATCCCGGATGCAACCGGGGTCACCGATTTGGGAATTCTCATTGACGAGCGACTTAGGTTTTCTGAACATTGTTCAGCGGTGGTCAAAAAATCGAATAGAATGCTTGGTCTTATTTTCAAAAAGGTATCTTCGCGTTCTCCGAAAGTTATTCTTCCGCTTTTTCGGGGATGAGTTCGTCCTGGACTGGAGTATGCTGTAAGGTTTTGAGACCATACCTACAGAGGGACATAGAATTGGTTGAAGGGGTGCAGAGAAGAGCTACGCGTGTCCTTATTGGCACACAGGGCTTGAGTTATGAAGAGAGACTTCATGTTTTGAATATGTTTACATTGGATGAACGCAGGTGTCGAGGAGATATGATCGAAGTGTTCAAAATTTTCAATGGGATGGATAGGATGGATCATGAACTTTTAGTACACCGCCCATCGACTGCTTTTACAAGGGGACACCAGTATCGATTAGTGAGGGACAATGCAAGGCTATGGTGTCGCAGGGAATTTTTCTCTAATAGGGTTGTTAATAAATGGAATTGCTTACCCCCGGAGGTAGTAAATTGTAACACAATTGACACGTTTAAAAAGAAATACGATAAACATGTTGGGGTAAATCGAGAAGCTATCCATACTTAGAATAAGACAACCATAAGTATTCTTTATGGGCATTGTATAATATTTTATCATGTGTATATATTGTTTATAATTTGTGTTAATTGCATTTTTAATTGGGTTGCTGTTTTTTTTTTTAAATATGTGACATCCATATTTTTATGGGCAGCTTTTTATCAGCCACCTCTTTGGGCATTTTGCCTGTTGTGGCGTTGTATTTGTATTTGTATAACTGACAATCCGCGTACATAGCACGTAGAATGACAATCCCTTCTGCATAACTGATTAAGATATAAGTTATATGTTTGATTATATTAAAATATATGATTATATATTTTCATAATATCATAATAATTTATTAATTGATCTATAGCACTATTATTACATCGTGAAACTCAGGGATGCAGTGCTCAGGTAGAACACAACAAGCGAGAAAAATTGATGAACCAAGACAGTGTACCAGCAACCCCAAATAGTTTTGTTAACACTAGACTTTTTTTCCCAACAGGCGATTTCCCCCTAACGAAGAGACTATAATTATTAGCCTTGAAACAGCTCTCTGTTGTTTGAGCTAATATCGTTGGTCTGAAAAGATATTTGCAATAAATCTTTATTATTATTCGAAATGCTGCAAAATTTTAACTGTCGATGCTCTTGGTACGGTTTTTCGAAACAAAATTGAAGTTTTTTACACGTTCTTACTAACATCTTTGTATTCTTTCGGAGATTTGCTCATTTTAGATATAAAAAAGTGGAGAAAAATCTATTATATGTTATCTCAGCGAATTTCTCTTTAAATGTCAATAATATGTGTGTCAACAGGCGTGAGATCATCCAAATTTGTACTGCTGATGTAATACTTACCAGAGACATACGCAGTGAGGGGAAGGGATGCTCGGAGTAATCCGTGTCTCCTCTCTCAAGCCTACCAAAAATTAGAAAGAATATTTAAATTTTTCTGAAAAAATTTAAATATCGGAAGAAAATATTTTTTACATCCAATATTAACCAATTTCTGTGAATTTAATTTTTTTTTGAAGTACGGTAACACAAAATTTCTATGAATAAAAAATGTTTGTGCCCCCTCAAAAATTTTTGTGGCCCCTCCAGAGGTCAATCCTGTGCACGACCCCCCTGATACTGACAACTGACATTTAGCTGCTTGGTGTATAAATACCTAACGAATATTGTAAATTGCACACTGTCGCTTTTCAGATAATATGTTCCCATAGTTAAAATTCTGGTTTTTTTTTGTTTTTTTTTAATAAACATGAAGTTATTAAATTCTCTCTTTTGTTATGTTATCTTCCTTGTGGCAGGGTCGCTTTATGGGTTAAATTCCTTTTGGTGAGAAAGCGTTATAAAGTTAATTAGCTTTTTTCCATTAGTGACATTAGAAAAAATTTCATTTTTATATACAGGGTGGATAACAAACGGGGGTATAACATTTTACTGGTGAACCGTTGATCCTACAGACATACTTCGAATTACAAAAAGTTTCCAAATAACATATAGTATTCAGGTATGCAATGCATGTTTCAAGGGTTGTATAGTTATTAAAAGAAAAACTTTTTATACAGTCCCCGTGTACCCCAAAACCCAATTAGAAAGTTGTTGTTCTGTTTTTCCCGATACCAAAAAAAAAAAAAAAATTCCACGTTTCTAAGTGCAATGTTCACTTAGATATTCAAATTCACAGAAAGTTGGGAATAAACAGCACTAAATGCGAGTAAAACGGTTTTCAGCATTTAGAGCTGTTTTTTTCCCCCAACATTTTCTCCGTTTTTTGAATTTGAATGTTTCTGTGAATATTTCACCCAGAAACCTCGAATTTTTTTATTTGCATATCAAGAGAAACGGGGCGAAAGCTTTCTTATTGGGTCTTGGAGCACATGGGGACGTTGTAAAAAGTTAATTTTTTTATTTAAACAATCCCTTGAAACATTAATGGCATATCTGAGTATTGCACGTTACTTGGAAACTTCTTCGAACTGGAAGTATGTCTCTAGGATCAACGGTTCACATGTAAAATGTCATACCCCCTGTTTGTTATGCACCCTGTGTCTTTTTTTAATCATCATGCAACGGGAAAATTAAACTTAACAGTTCAATGTCCCCTTTTTTCTGATATGTTTCCATTACATAATTTTGACAGTCAAATATAAAATGTAAATTCCTTTCCAGCACTCTTCGTGAAACTCCGTGCATTAATATTGATGGAGACGAACTCATCATGCATAATATGTTTAACATCTCCATATTTTTGAAAGGCAATTTCAATCTGTATTGTAATCAAACCTAACAGTATTACAAGATAATTTTAAGTGATTATTATATTTTTCCCTTCATATACGTTTTAGCGCTGTGTGAAGTATATTTTGGAATTTGAAAAAGTCTCTCTGCAGAGAGCAGGCAGGCCTACAACACGATACTGACAAAACATGAAAACTCAAGCATTTCCATCTTTATTTTAGAAAATGGAAGCCAGATGGCAGCATGAACACGAAACAAGCGCAACTGGACAACATAAATACGTTAGGGCCAAACATGCACTCAGAACATACATTTCGGCATATGCCGATTCGTTAGAAATTCCGTAGGGGAATGTGTACAATAGTGCATGTTGGGTTAATTGATAGTAGTATGTTTTGGAAAGCACGGAGAGATCACTCTATTTTATTTATTGTACTAGGTTTTTTCACATTTATTTTGATTTTTTAATTTTTTATTACCAATTTAGTTTTTATTGATTTTTCAATTGTGTTTATTTTTTATTCATTTTTTCATTCATTATTTGCTTTCATTTGTTTTTATTTTATTTTATGAAAATTTTGCATCGGATTCAAAAAATTATCAAAATTTCGATATATTTTATGAAAAATTTGATAGTTTTGTGCTACTCAAACCTATTCCTGCAACTCTTTGTAGTTGCATGAAAAATATAAAAAACGAGAAAAGAAAAATCCTCGGTCAAGTAATAAAGAATATTAATGCGATTGGAGTTATCCCGGGACATTTCTAGAAATCTGCAATGCATACCTTCCGTATTGTACAGGGCGAAAGAGGAAAGTCACAGATAGATAGATAAGGATCGCTTTTACTGAAGGAGAGCACAATGAAACCCTGACAGTTATGAGAAGCCATGGCTCAGACAAAAGCAACAAAACGATATTGCTACTACAAGAAACAGCCTATGGCTTGTATGATACTAACATAAAAAATGTAACTTCGACGAGAAATACTCGTAAATCTAGATTGGCGATTCTGGAGATAACTGTGACTTCGAATCTGAGGGAAAAACCACAGTGAGGAAGAGACAGAGAAGCCATAGCAAGTTTTACTACATGTGAAAAAAAAGAGAAGAGAGATAAGGGTGCCGCAGCCACTACAAACCACCAAAGCTGCATATTATGCTGTTCTTTTTGTTCTCTTCCGATAGCGAATGAAAAATATATATCACAGACTACACCCTAAATTACTGCATTTGGACGTAAGAAGGAAACAATCGTGCTCATGAAAATTGCATCTTTTTCTGTTTTCTTAAGAGAAATAGATCATAGGAACAGTCGGTTGTATTTTCCCCTCTATATGAAACATAAGCAATTCAAAAAACACGCATGTTTCATTTTGGACATTTATTTGAAACGATCTGTTTTTAAGATGGTATAACAAGAGGAAATAAACGAAATTTTAAACTTACGTAGTTTATAGCGTATGCATATTCTAGGAGACTGTGGTCTCTTTGAATCTTGCATTAACATAGATAGCATCTGAATTGCACACACTCACACAGTGACAACTTCTATGTACCTATTTCTCAAGATATGATGACACAATGTGATGGATTTGAATCTAATTCTAATATTATATATTTCACAATAAAGATATAGTTCATCATAATATTATTTCTGTCGATGTAGATATTTGATGATGAATCTATGTATATCCATGTAAGAAATGGGAAATTCGGTTGATAGAAACTCTGATATTGAAGGAAACCCTTGTTTTACATCACGAGTATTTTTAATGCTAAACCGAGCATGAACTTTGTGAAAATCTCTTTTGATGAATTCTGACGGCTTGGGATGAATGTGATGTGTTGGTTTTAGAGAAATGCATGTTACGCGACCAACAGTGATGTCATCTGTCTCCCTAACTGCGAAGCAACAACTCGGCAGGTTGTTTTCCCTGCGCTTAACATGCGTGAATTTCAAATACACCTTGTCTCGCGTAACTCTATTTTTTAGACATTGTTTTCGAAAGTTAGAAAAATCGCATAACATCAACTTTAGCCTGAACGGAATGATTGTTTGCTTTAATTTATTTCTGTAATGTCTTTCTATAATTGTTTATTATGGTTGCCCGTTGCATTTTGACTTTCACTTGATTGATTAGATTAATCAATTTTCATAATATTTATTACAATGCACTATGTGATCTTTGACGTATCAGTGAATTTCTGTTTTGCCGGAGATATTGTGGTACCCCTCGGGGGAGGGGGTGCATAGTGCTTACGTTGCTTCTTGCGGCAGAGTCTGGGTGTCTTGTCTCGCGGTTTCTCCAGCCTCCACTCCAGAACGGAAAGTTCATCAGCAAATGTCACGTCATTGAAATGTGGTTATCAGAACAACTTGTCCTAATGTGTATGGTAATCGAATTATGAATAGCTGGTGGGAAATATATTTTTCAAACACTGCTAACCTCGCACACAAACATACATCATTAGCAACCTAGTCGGCAGTATATGCGTTTCTTGTCGTGTTATATACGAAAAGTATCAGGGGATCTCGACATCTCTGTAAATAGGTGCACAATTCGTGTAATTTGCTTTCACACCAGAACGACGGACAACCATACCTAGATTTGTGGAATGTATGCCGAACGTCAGGAATGACGAGAGGTTTGTAAATGAGAGACGCTGTTTGAGGAAGAGAGGGCAAACCTTGCCCTCAGTCATGAATTTAGTTTTACACTACACACACATCTGGCTGTGTCACATTTCTCCCAGTCAGGAAGCCCAAGAGGGGAGAATCCCTGACATACACTTTATTTCGCAGGTTGAGAGCCACTCGTTCTTCTTACTAATGACATGAAATGATTGGAAATAGGATTATTGGAAATGATTGGAAAAATTAGAAAGACGTTGCAAATGGCGGAAGTTATGATTACCTTTTAAAAAATATACACGAATGGTTCTTATTAAAAAAAAAATAATCGTGATATTTATAGCAGAGATCAATTCAATTTTTTTTCTTCGTTCCGTGTTAGTTCAATTTTTTACATGGTTTATTTTAGACGTAACACACCAGTTAGAACAGCAAGAAAATTCGTTTAAATTTTTTGTCGATAGAGAGCGTTGCGAAAGCAAGGGATGTCGATAGACTGTGCATGTTAAAAGTTATATGCTTACGTTTCGAAAAGGTTCTCACAAATTTATTTTTTTATTTTAATAAGTCACGTGTATTCCAGGGTAGGCAATTAAATTTTTTGTTCTTCTTCCTCTTTAGTTTGATCCTTTTTTCCCACCGATTTTCTGACGTAACACGGAACTCGTTAAAACCTTGCCGAAAAAGGGGAACTTCGCTCTCATTATTGGTGTCTGACTCTTGATGACTAATACCACTTGTAAGTTCCGTGCCTCGTCTTGTCAGTTCACCTTAAATTTTTGAGGATCTCATCGATCTCCGGTGGATGTTCGTCTTTAAGTGCGCTTCCAAAATGCTGGGAAGTCGTACGGCGTTAAAGTAAGTCATTAATCGGAAACCAATGAACCACAGAGTCACGGTGTTCTTCTTTTTTATTGTCATTTTACTTTATTTTCTATTTCCTTCCTTTTATTTCATTTGAGAAATTAGTTTTACGCCGTCGTTTCTTTCTTTCTGTCTCGAAGGTGATCTTTTTGTTTCTCCCTTGCTGCGTTGAAGCTTCAGAAATGTCGGACACTGACTTTAACTTATTCTGTTTATTTTCCTCTTTACTTAAAACGTTTAACGTAATTCAACTGCTCAGTGGAGTGAATTAATTTACGAGGTTTCTTTCTTTTCTCTCCTCAGTTGTTTCGTGTAATGTATTTCACGGCAAACTTTATATAAACAAAGCTTTTGATGATTTACTTAAAGACACATGCTGGAAGCCGTGTTCTTGAAACGTTAACGCTCGGAATTGTTTCATTTCTGGGGTTTTAATTTTTTAAAATAGAATTAACGGTGTATAAAAAGAAATGTATTCATGGTAAATTGGATTTTGTGGAACATACGAGGAAAGAAAAAAAGGATTGAAATCTTCAACTTCATTATTTCACGTTTGAGCTGATATCAGCGAGGCATCGTCATTAGTGTTGTTATAACGAACGACGTATTTTGTTTTCTTCTGTTTTATCAGAAACAAAATGTGATATCATAAGTAGAAAGAATAACTGTTTGATTTAATTGTTCATTTAATTCTGAAACTACACATGAATTTGATTTTACTTATATATTTTTTAGAATAAGAGTTTCTTTCTTTTCAATTTTTTTTTTTGAAAAAATGCTTTTTAGAGGATACTAATCGGAATTTTTCTTAACAGCTTAAGAGCTAACATTTAAACATTAAAAGGGCCGGACTATACGTTATGCCTAAATCACACTAAATTTTTACAATAAAAAATAAACATCATTTCACATGGTTGATTTGTTAATTTTTTGGAAATTCAACTTTTGTTAAGCATACAGGGTGCACATAAAATGATTATCCAATTTTAAACATAAAAATTTAGAGGACAACTGTGGACAAGATTTACCATGAGAAAAATATAGATAAATATCACATCGATAGATTTACATCACATCGTTCATTGCTCCATTCTGTTGATGTACACCTTTTTATATGTATATCACTGTCTTTTTTATTCACACTATGGATAACATATTATGTCACCGTAAATTCACTCTATCGACCGAAAAATAAAGCACTATCGAAATTTTATACTGCAAATGAATTGATAAAGAACATACAGTTAAAAACACATCTTTGTTTTTCCTTTTCATCAGTATTATCTGATTCATACCTATCACTTCCGGAGTGGTGTGCCCGAGCGGAGTGGTTGTAAGATGCACGTCTATCACCGCAAAGGTTGTCATCTCTGTCCCAGGAGCAAACACAGGGGAGAATATAGGTAAATTATTTACCCTTGAGGTGACCGCAAATAGATAACGCGTTTATTTCCAATCCAAATTATTAATGACAGTAAATTGTAATATAGCGATGTGGCCGGAGTTGGTCTTCCCGGAAGTAGTCACTGCCGGAATCACTAACTTCTTTTTCGGGTGTATATATAGCAGAAAATCATGATCTTCGTTGATATTTTAGTACTAAAATATCATTATTTTGTTCTAATAAGTTAGTTCTTACATCCTTCTTCTAAGAGCCACTTCGACACACTGTGAATGAACCTGTTTCCTAGGAAGCTTACAAAGCAGATGGTAGCACGAAGAGTCATGAAGTGTCAAACTAAAACAAAAACTGAGCTTGTCAAAATTTCCTCAACTTTGAGATAACAGAGGCTATAGCTAAATAAGGCATAGTTTTTGATTGCGGGTTCATACTGTTCCTGCCAATACTTTCAGATTGCAAAACAACATGATGCAACGAATATAATTATTTCATTTATTTCTTCTTATTGGTATGTTACTCATGAATATATGTTGTGTTGCGTGTGCCATCAGGGAATGATTCGGAATAAACCTGAAAGCAAAAGTATACATGTATGCATCAAAGCCCACCCAAAGGAGAAAACATAAAATTTACATATAGCAGTCAAAATGACTGCTAAAACACACAATTTTTCTTGATTTTTCACTTTTTTTGTACTTGTGTCCGTGTACGAAAATTTGAAGACATTGAAAGTTTTCTTCGGGAGTTATCGACGTTTATACCTAGAACGGCTACATATAGCAGTCAAAATGACTGCTATATGTAGCCGTTCTAGGTATAAACGTCGATAACTCCCGAAGAAAACTTTCAATGTCTTCAAATTTTCGTACACGGACACAAGTACAAAAAAAGTGAAAAATCAAGAAAAATTGTGTGTTTACGCTAAAACTGCCGAGATTATAGCGTTTTCGAAATCAAAAGCAGTCAAAATGACTACTCCGATCGCATGTTCCAGTGCTAATATACTTTAAGAAGTACTGTTCACATGAGAAATGTCTCTTATTTTTAAATAATTTGAGAGTAAAATTCTCTGTTGTGAAAACTATTGCACCAAAATTTGTAATTGGGAATTTAAAAACGATCAACATTGAGGGACACAAATAATACTGGAATTCGGAATATACTTCTATACTTTGTGACGCCTGTTAAGTGGTCAAAATTAGGTATGTATATCATTACGTTTATATATATTAGAGAGAAAATCGATTTACTTTTTAATTCAAATCTATATTATCGTAATTTATTCAGTATAACCTTTGGATTATGTGTTGAAAAATCGTTAGTATCTCTTAATGTGGATTATGACCACTGCACACGCACATACAGTGAATGTAGCTCTTTTTTTTTAAGTTGGAGTAGAAATGTTTTTTCTTCAAATATTTTGTGTAAAATAATTTGCTACTGGTTTTTATGAGCATTATATGGTGCTTTAAAAATGAAGAAAGAAGAACTAAATTTCTTTTTCTGAGAGTAAACGAGGCCTACAACGAATTTCATTGCTTATGTTTACATTATTGGTGAATGGAATTTGCATAAACGAATTACTGAATGGAATTTTCCCAAAGTTGAAGAATTTTGCATGTGTGGAAGCAAGAAATCGATGTCTTTCAGTTTTGATTATTACAGTTTAAATTATCATATTGTTCCGGACAATATCTCTCACAAGCATTCGAGGTGGCAAAGCATGAAGCAGTTTCACAAACAACACATAGATTTATTTTACAGAAAAACTATTACACGTATTTACAAGCAGCGATGTTGACGAAACTCACTGAAAACATGGAGCGACCGACAGACAAGATCTCGTATTCCAATAAAACTCAACGAACTGCTTATAGAACGCCACCAGGAGAGTTCTCTCCTGGTGGCGTTCCACAATATGTAGGCAGAGGAATGCTTCGAGAGAATTCTACCATATTCTCGTGATATCTTTACATTTCCCTTGGCGCTATAACATCTCTAAATCATCGGAGCTATCGACAGTTTTTTGCCAACTTGATGATATTTACAGAGATGCCTAATTTTCATGTCTAAATAAGATAATGACTATTTACCTATGAGAATGTGGCATAATAAATTATAAATAATGACTTTTTACATAATTTTCGTGACAATATTTACGCCTGAATAAGAAAATATTTTCAATAATCCGTTTTCTAAACAATTATTATTTTTCATTTTTCGTTTATTTTACATGTTGCTAATACTTGTTTACTACCTATTTCAATATAGAAATGAGATTTTTTTTTTCATTATACAAATACAAATACAACGCCACAACAGGCAAAATGCTCAACGAGGTGGCTGAGAAAAGGAATATGCATTCTGCATATGAATCGCTAAATGTAAAAAAAGGTAATGTCACATGTCACATTTTTTCAATTTTTATGTTTTGATGAATTCGTGTAATAGAGACGCCAACGCATCGTTTTATGGTAAAATGGGTCAAGTCTCGCGTCTAGATGCTGAGAAAAAACTGATATTAAAAGTAAAAAGGTGTCAAGTCCAGGACATGACCCCTTTTTACAGTTAGTTCTCAAGACCGCTAACAGGTGACTGCAGGGTTCTCCTGTTGAGGTACCTTCATAAGAAAGATTTCTTCGTTTACATTCTTTTTGTTTTGTTGTTATTTGTTATTTATTGTTTTTGTTTCAAACGTAGTAGTTGTTATCATGTAATTATGTTTTAATTATTAGTACAGAAAAGCAGCAAAAAATTGTATGATGCAATCATAGAATTTGCCAAGAAAACAGCGATATTTTCTGCCTGTGTATTGACTATATGGCTACTATGTCCTTATTCGGATTTCAGTGCAAGATATCTACTATTTTAGGCAGCTGAGTGGTAATACCTTCGGTATTCTTAACCTAAGAGATAGTAAAATGAAATGTTTCGTTTATGACGAAACAAATGGAGGCAAAGAGCCTAATAAAGTTATGTTCTTTTTGAAAAAAATATATTGATAGAGCTGAAGATGGAAAGATCTTGTAACTTTTTATGGACAACTGTGGAGGACACAATAATTACACATTGATAAGGTTTTTGATGTTTTTAGTAGAGTCTGAATGTTTTGAGAAAATTAAATTTCATTTCCCCATCAGAAGGCATTCTTTTTTACCGTGATAGGGATTTCGCCCTGATAAAAAAGCTTATCAAGAAGGATGTGAGATTGTACACAGTGGACTAATATGCAGATTTGATGAACCAGAATGCATCAAAGTTTACTGTACGCAATACGTCAATGGTATTATCTCACGAATCTTCCCACCAAGAAAAGTTGGTGTACCACTAATAATACTCCAAAGCAAAGTTTATTCATCGACAAAACTTCCAATAACCAAAGTAAAAGGGTCGACTTGAATAAAACAAAAAATACATCCCAATGGAGTAAAACGATTTTTGGGAACAGAGTTTTAGTCCACCAACCAGTAACTCATTAGAGGCAACCGGAAGAGAAGTACTTTTGATCCCCGTCTAATAGAAAGTTTGTATAGTATTAAAAAGCTAAATATATAAAGTTCGTTTCATTGAGTACATTTGTTTATTTATGTGTTTTCCTGAGACTTTTCATTAGAGAATTGGGGCTCTAAAATGTTTAATTGTTAAAAGGGGTCATGTCCGTATCAGATTTTACTCTCTCGTGGCTATTCTTAAGCAATAAAAATTTAAAATCCTCTCTCATGGCTTCATTAAATGCATTCCACAGACACTGCAATCACATTTTTTACTTAAAAAAAATATTGGAGAAGATATACATTTTTTGCTTCTCCTGAAAACTTGAGAAAATGTAACATGGCCCCTTTTTACATTTAGCGATTCACATAGAGTTCCCCCTCGTGATAATACATGAATTACGTGTGAAAGAATACATTAAGTATTTTTCATGCTTTTGCCTGAATAATGACTAAATACATTTATGCCAACCGATGTCTTGGGATTCTCAAACGTTTTGCACCCGCGACTCCCACAACCTTATCATCGCTTATTCACGGCCCCTAAAATAGTCTAGAAAAAAAATCATTTAAAAGCACTGAACGGGCACAAATCACTACCCAAAGTCTTCGCGACGCCCACGACAGATCTTGGCGGCTCCCCTCCATGCAGCTGCGACGCATATTTTGAGAACCAGAACTGACTGTGGAAATTTTTCGACACCATATATGTCATTTATAAAATGAGAAAACGGAAGCCTGCAGCAGAACCAGTTTTACAATTTAAGAACTCCCGGAATGAATGTTTTGTATACTTTCAAAGAACATATTAGCAGTCCTCAAAAGCTGCAGCATCTACGGATTCATTAATAACCATTTTCAAGGAAGATAGTGAATATACTATATATATATATATATATGATCGAGATATTCTCTGTTTCCAACGTGGAAAAAGGACACGAGGCTGGACAGAAGAGGGAGGCCAGCAAATATTCTCAGGAGTCATGGTCAATAACTGAATCCATTCTACGTGTGCGGAATTCCGGCAACTGGTATAAGGGTTGCCGCGTCACCGAATGACTCGCGTGCTTCCATCGTCATTAAAGTCTGCTTTCAAGGACTCCTCTCTCTCTCTACCTCTGTCTGTCTGTGTGTGTCTTTCCATATCTCTTCATCACGTTAATTGAAACCGAATGCTTCAATCTTAGTAACCAGGGAACTCACCGAAATCTTAATAAGTTGGTCAAGCGATGCTGTAATTAGTGGATCGCATTCAACATTTAAGAGTTTAATAACAATGCTGCGGATGGAGAAATGTTCGGTCCTGTGTACGCGAGATTGAACACGCACAAACGAGTTTTCAATTCCCCCTTTTGAACGTATCCCGCAACATATGCAGAAAAGAATCTCAGATATTAATAAAGGTTGGTGGTTACATTTCGGTTATTATGATTTATGAAGGGTGAATCTCATGGTATAAACTTTCATAGACTGATTTAGAGCACACAAGAACATTTTTTTTTTTCAAACCAAATACATCAAAAGTTTTGTTGAAGCGTTTCTGCTTTTAGCAGCTAAATAAGCCATTTTTGTGCATAGGAGTTACTATTAGCTGGAAAAAGCAAAAAATCCAATAAATTATTCTTAAAGCATTCCTTAAAATTACGCATATGATATAGTTTAATTAAAATGCTTTGTTCATGTTTCTTTTAATGAGTAGAGTACATTTTTCTGGTTTTTAAACTGCACATGTCTGCCTTCTCTGCATTCGTAAATACTTCCACTATTTACGCCAAACAAAGTCGAATATTGTCACCTTATCTTTCCGGGACGACTATCACATTAAAAAGAACAAAATTAAATCACAACCATATATAAATTATGGACTGGATACCAAGTGGAGATGAAGAAATTCGGGATAAAAATTGAACTTGTCTCCGCGAGTAACAAACCACCAACCTACCGCAGTTTGACCGAGCGCTCTACCATGATGTTACCGAGGACCGGATTTTCTTCCCTTAGAAAACATATATATATATAGAAGAAAAGCAAATCAATTATGTGAACTGTTATTTCACTATACTGCATATCACAGCTGCCTATGGCGCTGGTATTGGTGGTAATTGGAGACCAGATTACTTTTTTTTCCCCGAGTTCATATTGGCATAATATCAAGAGAATGTCTATTTATTCCAAAAAATATGCTTTTGTTTTAATTCAATCTATGATTTAGAAATTTTACTATGGGTTCAAATTTACTTTGTCATCTTATAATGGTGAAATTTTATGTGTATATAGCAAACACGATGACGTACAGATACAAATACAACGCCACAACAGGCATATGGGCATCTTTTTCTCAGCCACCTCGTTGGGCATTTTGTCTGTTGTTGTGTTGTATTTGTATAAAATTCCCAAGATGGTGGCTGAGAAAAAGATGCCCAAATTTCTCTAGTATATAAATTACCGTAAAAAAGAAGTAAAGATCGTTAGAATTGAAGAATTAAAAATTCATTAACATAGAACTTGGTCAGAAACTGGAGTCGCAATGAGTAAATTATCCATTCGAGAAATCCACTTTATAAAAATTCATTTATTTCCCCAAAAAGCATCACATTTTTCTCTCGATGCTATGGAAATAATGAAATATAATATACAACGTTTTAAAAGAATTTTAATTCGGTTTCTATGAAATTTCTCTATAACTTACAACATATAAAATAAATCAATCATAATTTCCATGACACTCCTACCGATTAGGCAAATGAAGCTTTTTACATTATACATATTACAGACATATTGGATCTTGTGGTCAATACTAAATTTATACGCAAAATATATCCATTAACTAAACGAACGTGATATAAAAATTTTAAATCTGATTTCTTATCAAATTTGTTTCCTTAATTGAAAATTAAAAAAAATGATTTCATAGATGTCAATGAATATTCATGAATCAAACTATAGATATATCTTGAGAGTTATGTTTGAATGATTTCGATTTCGAATCGTGTACAATTGCGTACAAAACAATTATGAAATCTTATCGGCTGGATTTTTTCGGAAAGATTAAGGTAGAGGCTTCACGATTAGTCTCGATTCAGCTCACGCTCTAAGTTCATCGGGTGGGCAATTACCTCCTTTTCTGATATGGACGTGTTTCAGAAGCCGCCCAAAATCCTTATCCGTCTTCAGACCCTGTAGAATGTGGCGTGGTTTGATCCTACGCCTTCCTTCTTTGTCACATACTTTCGTGGACACATCCAATAGTTCAGCCACGAGGTACTCCAGAACGGCTGCCATGAACACCGATGATTCATCGCTAACTTTGGCAGCAAAGTTCTCGAGCTTCAGCTTATATTTGAAACGTTTAGGAGGTAAAATAATTTCGCTCTTTCTGCTCTGGGACAAAGGATGAGTCCGACGGTTCCCGGAACCAGAGCTCCTGGGAGCTCCTCCTCTTCCTCCTGCTCCAGCTCCTGTAACGGTACGTCCTGGGCTCTTATTCTTACTACTGTTAGTTATACGACCAGGAGACGGACTTCTCCCTTGTATTGGCGGTTTCTGGCCGCTGCTGCTGGCATGCGCGGCTACTAGTGGCGAGTTCATCTTATGGATCGAAGTTCTAGGACAATGTAGTTTCTACGAAATTGTAGAGAGCGCTTTTAGTTCTTGCCGTTGTCGAAAAGACGATATGATAGGTTTCAAGTGTCAAACTAATTTTTCAGCGGGATCCTGTTAACTATAGGTAAGAACACACGAGATGAGGGACACACATTATAGACTTTGCATTGCCTCAACAAGCTATCCGTTATATTAACAACATCTTCACAACCAATGACCAGTCACCATCAGTATTATTGTGAAAATATTTTTTCGGAATATTATACAGGTTGGGTGAAAAGTCCTGCACACCTGAAAATTCCTGAAAAATCAACCCTACGACATAAAAACGTGTAGTTTTGCAACTAAAACTCTAATCAGGGCCTCTTTTCGATGAATCAAAAAGAAAAGTTGAAAATTTTACTCACCGATGGCAACGTATAACAGAAAACTCGACATAACGCATAACTACAAATACAAATATAAAGGTCGCAATAGCCATAATACCCAAAGGTGGCTGAAGAAAGATGTCCATAAGAGTGCACAATAAGCAGTGTTGTTAATGTTTTTGAAAATTTGCTTCACATATAAAACCCAAGACACAAGGATTCTGACATCAGTGAAGCCCAGTAAAATAGAGCGGTTCCGTAACTGTAAGTAGGTGCATTTTTTTCAAGATTTTTTTCGCACAGATAATATTATATACCACTGATATATATGCACTGGATAGTCACACATTTTAAACAAGTTAAAATACATAAATACTATTTTTTGCAACTTTGCATTTTAAATGATTTTTTCACCCCGTAGGGGATTTAATCGTGCTTTCGATTATCCGTGTTCCCCCCTTATCTCCACAATTAGCTGGTTCAAGTATTACGTCAGTAAATTTTTAGTCATTTTTGACCCCCCCCCCTCCGTCAGCAAAAGTCAGAAAAACTTCAACTCTCCCCCCCCCCCCCCGTCAGCAAACTTTCGTCACCAGCTCTGCCTCCTAACGCATATTAGTGGAATCAGAGACGTACGCGCGTGGTAGGGGGGGGGGGGTGCCCATGATCGAAAAATAAATTTCGGAAGATAATACCTTTATATGTAATTATAGCCAATTTCTGTTACTTTCGATGCTAAGTCAATGGGAAGAATTTAGTATGAAGCTGTCCTCTGTTTTGCACGACGTCATACCCTTTGTTCGAAAAAAGCGTGTTTGTACATCACACCCTCTATGGTTCTCGGATAGCGTGCGGAATCTTTATCTTGAAAAGAAAAGGGCATTCAGAGAGTATAAAAGTGGACGAGGTGACATATCATTGTTTACTGATAAAAGAAGACTGTTGAAGAAAGCGATAAGGGATAGTAAAAAGGAAGTTGAATCTAGGTTGGCAGATAACATTGGCTCTGTCCCAAAATCATTTTTTCGATACGTCAATAATGGATGTAAGGGGACAGTTGGCCCCCTCTCGATTGGAGGCTCAAAAGTAGAGAGCAATGTAGGCATGTGTAGTGCTTTCAATGACTTTTTCGCGTCGGTTTTTAATGAAGATAATGATATTCGATATATGGGTGTTGCATGGGGTAATAAAACCCTCAACGATATTCAAGTAGAAGACGTGGAGGTCCTAAATCTTCTAAGAAATGTGTGTGCAAGCAAAGCACCAGGATCAGATGATATCTATCCCAGGGTCCTCAGAGAATGTGCTAATGAATTGTTGGGACCAGTCGCACAGGTATACAGAAGTAGTGTTGCTGAGGTTATCGTCCCAAGAGATTGGAAACTTGCTAACATTGTTCCGATATTTAAGAAGGGTAGTAGAGAAGTGGTGTCTAATTATCGTCCAGTGAGTTTGACGAGCTCCCTCTCGAAAATTTTGGAAATTATCATCAAAAGACAGTTTGTGAAGTGGATAGACGAGAATAATGTATTGTCGGATAATCAGCATGGGTTCAGGAAGGGGAAGTCATGTGTAACTAACCTCCTTTGCTTCTATGATTACGTGACTGAGGCTTTGGGTAAGAACAAAAATGTCGACGTCATTTACCTTGATTTCCAGAAGGCATTCGATCGGGTCCAACATGGCAAACTCTTGAAGCGTTTACACGAGATTGGAATAGGGGGCAACTTGCTGAATTGGATAGAATCGTAGTTAAGAGATAGGTCGCAACGAGTTATGGTGAACGGGGAATTCTCTGGTTGGACAGACGTCACAAGTGGAGTTCCTCAGGGAAGTGTCGTTGGCCCCATACTTTTTTCACTTTTTATCGACAAACTCGATCAGGGTAGCAAATTCGCAGATGATGTGAAGCTAATGGGGGTAACGGGAATGAAAGCGATAGGGAGTTGCTCCAGACCAACTTAAACAAGATTGCAGCATGGGCAAATGAATGGAGCATGACGTTTAGCGTAGATAAGTGCATGGTCGCTCATTTTGGTTCGAACAACCCACGGTTCTCTTACGAGTTGAATGGTGTCACTATCCCGGATGCAACTAGAGTCACCGATTTGGGAATTCTCATTGACGAGCGACTTAGGTTTTCTGAACATTGCTCAGCGGTGGTCAAAAAAGCGAATAGAATGCTTGGTCTCATTTTCAAAAAGGTCTCTTCGCGTTCTCCTAAAGTCATTCTTCCGCTTTTTCGAGGCTTAGTTCATCCTGGACTGGAGTATGCTGTAAGGTTTTGGAGACCATACCTACAGAGGGACATAGACTTGATTGAAGGGGTGCAGAGAAGAGCTACGCGCGTCCTTATTGGCACACAGGGCTTGAGTTATGAAGAGAGACTTCATTTTTTGAATATGTTTACATTGGATGAACGCAGGTGTCTAGGAGATATGATCGAAGTGTTCAAAATTTTCAATGGGATGGATAGGATGGACCATGAACTTTTAGTACACCGCCAATCAACTGCTTTTACAAGGGGACACCAGTATCGATTGGTGAGGGACAATGCAAGGTTATGGTGTCGCAGGGAATTTTTCTCTAATAGGGTTGTTAATAAATGGAATAGCTTACCCCCGGAGGTAGTAAATTGTAACACAATTGACACGTTTAAAAAGAAATACGATAAACATGTTGGGAATAAGACAACCATAAGTATTCTTTATGGGCATTGTATGATATTTTATCATGTGTATATATTGTTTATAATTTGTGTTAATTGCATTTTTAATGGGGTTGCTGTCTTTTTGAAACATATGACATCCATATTTTTATGGGCATCTTTTTATCAGCCAACTCGTTGTGCATTTTGACTGTTGTGGCGTTGTATTTGTATTTGTATTTGTATTTGCAGAATCAAAATTTAATTATAAGAAATTTCACCCAGCCTTTAAGCCATATATGATACATTGCTGGCCACCCAAATTGCAACACCAAGAAAGACAAGAGATATCGCAACAATATTTATTTTGTAGATAACATGTCGACCAAGCATCAAATGATTAAATTTATAGACTTCTGTGAAGTGTGGTTCCTGCCAAAATCAGTAGCCAGAGTAGCCGCCATTGTTGGAGATCACCGCTGCCACACGCCTCGGCATTGATTCAAAGAGACTTTGGATGTGTTCTTGGGGTACAGCAGACCAAGCAGCTTCCACGCGTTGCCAAAGTTGATCTGGTGTGGCAGCTGGGGATGTAATCTGGGTCAATCGTTGAGCAACCATGGACCACATGTTTTCTATCTGCGAAAGATCCGGAGAGCGAGCTGGCCAGGGAAGCAATTCAATCTGGCGATTGACGAAGAACCTTTGGGCAATGCGTGCCACGTGTGGTCACGCATTATCCTGTTGAAAATATGGCTGTGGGCAAGCCCTGAAGGTAAGGAAGGACAACTGGCTCCAACACCTCGGAGATGTAGCGCTGGCTTTTTAAAGTACCGGCAATGCGTACTAGAGGAGTGCGAGAGTGATATCCAATACCGCCCCATACCATAATACCCGGTGCAGGACCAGTGTGGCGGTGCATAACGCAGCTGTTCAGCATCCTCTCTCCACGGTGTCTCCAGACTCGAATCCGACCATCATGGTGTTGCAGACAGAAGCGTGACTCGTCAGTAAACACAATTTCATTCCATTGTGCCGTCCACATCCTTCTTTCATCGCACCATTGGCGGCGGAGACGTCTGTGGTTCTGCGTCAAGGGTAGACGAAGCAATGGACGTCTTGCTGACAGACCACTCTGCTGTAAACGGCGTCGAATGGTACGCGCAGACACTGGATGATGCGGTACAGACTGAATGTTCTGTGCTATGGTTCGTGATGTGGCTGAGCGATCCGTCACTGCCATACGCACAATACGCCTGTCATCACGTGAAGTGGTGCACTGAGGTGGATGCGATCGAACACGTCGGTCCGTCGTACCCTCCTGCATCCAACGATCACATATCCGCATTACAGTTGTTTGGTTTCGTCCAACACGACTACCGATTTCCCTGAAAGATAATCCACAATCTCGGTAGGCCACTATCCTTCCTCTGTCGAACTCGGATACTTGATCAAAAGATGATCGCTGTTTTCTACGAGGCATAATTGATCGTTTTTTTGAAAAAAACACAAAAAAAAACACAATTGCCGTACTTCAAATCGTCGAAATCTCCAAGCCTTAAATAGCGCTTTGAAGTGGCGCCACAGGCGCGCGTGATGTGCGTCTGCGCTGAAATTCTAATCATTTGCATATCTCATCTCCGCTAATGCATGTTGTAAATTTCATATTATTTGCATGCTTCCTTCAGGGTGTTGCATTTACGGTGGCCAGCAGTGTAAGTCCTTAGCATGCGGACCAAATGATGCGCTGTGTTTTATCTGATGTGGCCTGCCCTCAAACATAATTCTGTGAAAATGAAATATACAGCACATTTACGCAGCACGCTTAAGTGACCCGTGGTGCCATTCTAGAGCATTTAGGCGGCCCGTGGCACATTTTCAGATCACTCAAGTAGGCCCTTGGCAAATTCACACATCACTTAAGTGGCCCGTGGCACACTTCTAGAACACTTCAGCTATCCGTGGCATCTGGCATGTATAGAGATTTTTTTGGTGATTATGAACTTTCATGAGTGAAATGTGGCACAATTTTAGAACATTTAAGCGGCACCCAGTGCGGTTCTACATCACTCAAGTTACCCGCGGCCCATTTCTAGATTAATTAAGTGATCTGCCGCACAATTACGGATCACTTAAGTGATGCGTGACACATTTACAGATCACTTGGATCCGCAAAACATTTGCAGATCATTAAAGTGGCTCTGTAGGGGACTTATCGATAGGGATAATGTAAGTCCAGGTGCCCACAGACTATCGAAAGCTTTTCTTGTTCTTGAGCACCGAATAAGATGTCATTAAGAATATTCCCTGTTTTAATGAGAGGTGGTTGATGACGTAAGAATCGTCCAAACCGCCTTCCTCCAACCTCGTCAAAAGTCAGCAAATCGGAACCCCCCTCCCCCCACGCATCGACGCTCACGTAATACTTGAATGAGCCCACAACAAAGTTCAGCCAACCCCCATTGCGGTCTTGTCCTCTGCCATATTTCTTACAAACTGGAGTACAGGGATGTGCATATATATGTTTGGCCGTAATAACGTACTTATGCTGTCGAAGGCAGTTTTTTTTTTCGTGTTATACTAGTGCTGTCATCTGTCTTCAAAACTTTGAATTGAAAATGACGAATTGCTCAAATTCCATGTTATGAGAGTATGGTTTCGAAGATTTGCCTGTTCTCTGAGGAGAAACTTTTTTTTGTCAAATGAGAGACCCCGTCGCATTCGTGCCTCGAAATTTGACAACGGCAGGAAACAAACTTAAACCGTTCACCACTTTGCTCTCAACGACGCTGAATGTTGAATTTCTCCTTGGACTGCCTCAATTACTGCCAGGCCTCAATCAGCCTCCATCTTGCATGGCTGGCGTGTGTGTGTGTGTGATGGAGGATTTTTCCTTCGTAATCTCCTTTCCATCTCGCACCCCAAGTGTGCAACTCTTCCCGCACCACTTTGAATATTGTGCTGTATATTTGTTTGAAAATTTTTTTTTTTTGTAATTAACTAAATTAATTTCCCATTGAATAGTTGCTATAAAAATTCCGAACTTGAAATATCCATCCTCTAAATTGAAAAAAAATGTCGACAGGTATTAATGGAACAAAATTAAAATTGCTACACATCTCAACTTTTAGTGACTTATTTGTTGCAAACGGGAATTTTAAATTGAGGTTCTTTCTTTGAAAAGGCCATCACTTACAATCGAGCGATTTGTGGTTTTTGTTTTTAAAAGCAAAAGTACTCAAGACCCGATTTCCCAAAGGAGGTAGCAACGAATGGTAGAAGAATATATAAAAAGTTCTCTCATTAGCTGCTGAAATGCTTCCAAATGAACACTCAAATCGTTCAAAATCCATGGTGCAGAAATTCTTTTCAAATGCATGTGCTGGCTCGCATTTCAATATAATAATTATTTTTTTCTATTAAATCACCATCATAAATATGATTAAGCTTGAAAAAGAGTGATCTGGAGTCATTAACAGAAAAAGAGACATTGCAAAAGCATGTGAGTGCTGTATCCTCTGAACCCCTTCACGATGGGCAAATTCAAATTTGATGCAACAAAATTCCGTGGGCGGAAGCTAAAAAAATGAGGTATCAAAATGTAGATATGATTTGTATTTTGAGTTCAAAAATACAATTTTTTTTATAATTTGAATTTTCTGGAATAATCAGCCATCATGCCACAGTTCTTTTCTCCATCTCGCACCCCCTAAAATAGCTTTCTCGCACCCCTAAGATTTTGAGCACCACTGGTTAAGAACTAAGGTACTTAACAGAATACTTGTTGAAAGAATGACGCGCGCGCGTCAATCTCCGCTATCCATACGGAGGTTTTTAACAACTGGCTGTTGCGAAGATGAGTTTTCAACTGCCTTTGCGGGGAACGCCCAAGACCACTAGACTACAAAGGCAACGAATCTCTCAATCGTTCCTTGGAGCTCGTGTGCACGAGAAAAGGTCCACACATGGACGGCCGGACCTGACTCAAGCCAAGCTCACAACTTCTGACGCTGCCACCTGATGGCGACTTGAAAACCTTCGTATGGATAGCGGAGAGTGACGTCATCCTTTCATAAGTCGCCATCTGGTTACAACGTCAGAAGTTGTGAGCTTGGCCTGAGTCAGGTCCGGCCGTCCATGTACGGTCCCTCTCAGTGCACACGAGCTCCAAGGAATGATTGAGAGATTCGTTGTCTTTGAAGTCTAGTGCGTTCACGTTGAAAATGAAAGAACGTGGGTTCGATTCCCGGAAAGAGTTGAATTTCCTCTCTTTCCGAAAATTCATCTTCGCAACAGCCAGTTGTTGAAAACCTTCGTACAGAATACTTGTTACTCAAAATACTTGAAGTTAAATTATCTTGGGGGGGGGGGGATTCAATCATCATAGGACATTTCCATAAAGTGGAAGTTCAGAACGCTCTGAAAATGATAGAGGATGCAGATGAAAAGGAGGGATGAGATGCCAATTTTAATTTTTAAAGGCATCTATCCCGATGAATGTGACAATATAAGCTTCTCAGCATTATACAAAAATACTGAGAGTGATATATAATGACTTTCTTGAAGGACAAGAATTTGTAGTATTCTCAGTTCCATGCTTCGGTAATTACGGTCTCATCCGGAGTTTTGAGAAAACGATAGTCCTATTTTTTTTGTCTGTTTCCTCGGGAGATTTAAACTTCACTTCCGACAGATATCTTCCTGTATACATTTTTTTGTTGTTGCCTTTGTATGAACAGCTCCTCTCTTATCTCCAGACGCTGCATATGGACCCCTGGAGTGAAAAAGGTATTAAGTTTTATCCTTCTCCGTAGGTACAACGGGAAAAATAAATGCCGGAGACATGGCTGAATGCTTTTTAGTACAGATAAATTCTACCACACGCTGATAATGGGATGCCCGCATCAGTTTTCGAAAAGAGACTTGAAAGATATCACATTAAACGCATTTCTTGATATGGGGAGGTAGAAAAGTTCCAATTACATCAGTCATTGGACTTGGGAGTACTCGTCCGGACGCTGATTGTACTCCTCACCTGCATGTCTTCATACATTTTTTTTTTTTTTTGGCTTCTCGAGAGCATATGTGGCTAAAAGATTACGTCGACATCTGTTTCTCGATAGAACATCACCGTAAAATATCTAAATATTTATGATACATTTATTTTACAGATTTTTTTTGACGCGAATTATGTCTTTTAAATCTCCTGACGATACTTGGAGCATTCACAAAAAAGTTGCGTGACGAAATACTTGGGACCTCATATCTCAGGAAGAACCTAACGCAAGGGGCCATTCAAGTATTACGTCAGCAGATTTATAGCCATTTTCGAACCCCCTCCCCTTGTCGGCAAAAGTCAGCAAAACACTGACCACACCCCCCCCCCCACCCTGTCAGCAAAATTTCGTCAGCAGCTTAGAATATTTCATATCTTCAAAAAGGGTGGTTGATGACGTAAGCAACTTTCAAGCCGGTACCCCACTTGTCATCAAAATCAGCAAATCCGACCCCCCCCCCCGATGCTGACGTAATACTTCAATGACCCCCCCCCCCACCCCAAGTAAAAAAAAATGGTATCGTTAGATGCACGTGGCAAAGGTGCACCCAACGATATCACTCCGATTCCAATATAACTTACCGTCTGGATACCAGGCCCGCTGCCCTGATTCATGTTTTTTTCCCGCCACATCTCGAACCGTTCACAGCGATAATAGACGACGTTAGTTTGTTAGCTATTCCAAAGACAAAGCGTCAACGATAATGGCATAATTTCATTACGTAACTACCTAACATGGGATTCAAAGCACAATCCCCGTCAGAAATTGCTTCCGTGTCTTTGACACAACCTACCCCCCAATTTTTGTTTTGAACCAAATTTGAACTCTTGAGAGAATCTGCTGCTTGTATAAGACGTTTGAAGACCAAACACACACCGTTCCCCATCTCAGTGAGAGATCGAACCGTTCCTTCGATATTTAAAATCAAAAATCAATTCGCTAATATAATTAATACGAGATGATCTAAATAACGTTTTAAGGCAGATAAAAAGCAAAAATTTTAAACACTTTATTTCCTAGTAGAGCAAAATGTTTGAATTCGCAGGAAAGAGATGCCCGTTATAACGACAAATTTCTTTTACTGCATATTGTTCTTTGTGTTTGTGAATAATGCTGAGAAGCTTTACGTATTTTCATATTTATCGAAATAGTAATCTAAATTCACATCCTTCGTAGTTAATGATTTTCAGTGTGTTTTGAATTTTTTTAGGCTTTAATCAAATGTCTTATCATGTGTGACTATGATTTTCAATTTGGTTTTCAATTCGTGAAACTAATACTTTCACATAGAAATGGCTTCTATATTCACATAGAAAGCCAGAACTTTCACTCGTATTTTTATAAATCCGCGATTTTCATTACTTTTTACATTTCTTTATACATTGTTTATAGATAGGTATAGTATATAGATATCAACCAGAAGTCTGAAAGTCTCTCCGCAGATAGCAACAGGCCTACGACGATACAATTATTCAATCATTACACTCCACTCATAGTTAGAAAAACTGATGAATGTAGATGGCGGCACTACACATAACAAGCATTACATAGAAACAAATTTCGCTTCAGGTTCACTATACGTACACGCACATTCCAACATGTACCGATTCGTTAGAAGTTTCGCAGAGGAATGTGGACGAGGTGCGTGGTCAGTTTAGTAGTATTAGTCAGAGTATGGGTAGATTTGACGATTTCTTTTCTTTTTTCCTTTGGGTTGAACACAGCAAAAATGGGATTTATAGAATCGGTTTTTTTTTCTGCTACGTTTCAGAAGCACACACCGTGAACCTCTCGACTCCATACATTTCTCTTCTCAAACCAGTTTCTCAAACGTTTGTGGGCGTTTCTATTTTTGGGAAATGTTAGTTCTCGGTCCAATTTTGAGGGATAAATTTAGAGTATTCAATTTCCGTTATTAAGAAATCGTCATTCTCAAATTCAGCAAAATTTCATCAGCTCTGCCCCCTCCCCCACTTTTTAACGAATATAGGGCTCCCCTCTCGGATGATCAAAAATTTATTTGTTTATGCAAAAAATATTTTTAGAAAAAAAAGTTAAATTTTCGGAAGAAAATACATTTATATGCTTTTTATAATCAATTTCTGTCAATTTCAATGCTATTTGAAGCCTACGAACTCAAAATTTCCTTTTTATGAAATTCAATGCGACCACACTTTAAGCTATATTTGCTAAACCCATGGCCCATGGGTTAATATGGCCATCCCCGTTATCTGATGTAGCCCCGCCACCTCAAACCTAATTTTGTAAAAATGAACGCATATATAGATAACGCGACGCATATATAGATAAAGCGGCGCAAATATAGATCGCTTAAATGACCAGTGGTACAATTCCAGAGCATTTAAACGGTCTGTGGCACTTTTCAGATCATTCAAATAGACCCGTGGCACATTCTCAGATCACTTAAGTGGAAGATGGCACAGGTTTAGAGCACTTGAGCGGCCTCAATGCAGTTTCGAAATCACAGAAGTTACCCGCGGCACATTCCCAGATTACTTAAGTGATCCGTGGCGTAATTAAGGATTACTTAAGTAACGCGTTGCACAGTTCCAGAGCACTTAAGTGGCCCGGATGCTTTTCTACAGCACTTTCGCGGCCCGGACACCTTTCAGATCACTTGAAGGATTCGCGAAACATTAAGAGATCACCAAATTGACTTTGTAGACGATTTATCAATAGGGAGAGTGCTAGTTCTAATGCCCTCAAACTAACGACGGTTTTTCTCGTTTTTGAAATACCGAGTAAGATATCATTAAGGATATCTGATATTTTTTAAAGGATGGCTGATGACATAAGCATCATTCAACATCCCCCCCCCCCGTCATTAAAAGTCGGCAAACCCGAAACCTCCCCCATCGATGCTGACGTAATACTTCAATGACCCTTAAGGGGAATTTTGTTTTTGTTTCGTTTAACCCCTTCACGATCACGTACGGAATATTTCGTTTAAACCCCAGAGAAATAAATTCAATCCAGTACCTTGTGTTTTCTATCCTCTCCCCTCACAATCGCGAAGCTTTATTGCGACTCTATGATTTTTCTTTGCCCTTCAACAAAGGGTAAAAAATATTATATTTACTCACCCCGAGTCTTCCACGAGCCGGTTTTTCGTGAGCAAATAGCTATCACTAGTTTACTTCTGCTGGGAAGCCCCACCGTACATTCCAACCCGCTTTCGAGTTTTAAAATGAAATGGCCGTAGGTACAGAGGTCTCCCGTATGTTTCAAAGAAATAAATATTTATCAGGACTGATCCTACTGCATTGAATTAATTAATATTTTGAATGAATTATTTTATCACCGTTATCAAAAACGCATTCGCATTCATAAATATTTCATATTGCATAAATTCGTAGAGCCACCCTGTTGTTTTTACAAAAGTTTCAGTGTTATGAATGGAATTCTAATTCCGTTTTAAAATTTGAATTTTTTTTCCGTATTCGAGTGTATTTCTGAAGAAAACACAGCACTTTATGTTTGAGAACTCTTCTGGTTCTAACGCTTACTCTTTATTTATGAGATACTTGTAGTGTTAGGAGTTCTTATCATTCGGTTAGTACTGTGATAGCTATTGTCTCTGAAAGAAGAAACATAATGAAGTGACAACGGGTGCTTGTGTGACATTTTTATTGCTCCCGCAACGATTCACAAACTTGAATACCGTATGAAAATGAGACGCCATTTTGAAAAATTCATTCATGTATATTATACAGTATATATATTGCATTGGTATCCTCCGCTATACAATTGTATACATTATTTTTTACTATTATAAACCTCTCCTTGAAATGAAAGAGCTGTATTTATTTTCTTGGTTCACATCAAGATTTATGAATAATTCATATAGACTACATGTTTAATGAAAGCATAACAATAACATTTTCCAGGGTGAGAGAGAGTCAAATGTAGCACACAATGCATTCGCGGTGAAAGTAATTTTTCCGCTTCAAATTCCAAATAATATCTCATCTTTTTTGTATACTCGATGTCATTCGAAATTTATTTTCAACTTAAAAATTGATTGTGGATCGTCTATAAGTGAATTGAATGGAGTTCTGGAAGAGTATATACAGATATATAATTTTGTTTTTCGTTTGAAATGTGTACGTGTTTCGAAAACGTGAATAAAGAAATGTAACTCTCGGGGAATGAAAAATAGAATCTTGGTGATACTTATCCTTAGTGACAAGAGAATTTTATTTTAATATAATATTGAAATTATTTTTACATTCCTCATTCCAAAAGAAATGTTCATATTTTCATTCATGTATTTCCTTCACTTGGTTTTGTATTTGATTTCAGGATAATACGCGCAAAGGTTCAAGTATTTTGTAAAAATACAAATTAATTTTCTTTAGATGTTCCATATTGTGGATATGTGATTCTCATTCCTATTACCCAATCCTTTCGGGCCCGAGCATTAATTTTTCAAAACGTTTTCATTTTTTTTTTGTATTTTTGACACTCAAAATATGCATCAATAGCATAAATGTCAGTAAATGTTTATTTTTTGATTTTTTTTTTCAAATTTCCCATATGTATAAATTTCCCACGTGAATAAATAATTTTTATAAAAAAAAATTATAATAAATTTCCTTCAAAATTTTCCAGCTAACATGATGTGTATGTGTTGTATATTCATCTTTACATAAATTTTTCCCGGAATTTTATATATTGCTAAATTTTATGCAATAAATTACTATTGCTATTATTCAATGGTATATGATATTCAAATTCAGATTTCTCAAACCTGATATGGATAGTCATAATATAGTTAATTGAGTTAATCATAAGGTATAAGCGTATTCATGTGGACGAAACGTTTTTTTTTTTTTTTTAATTGAATTTTTCACACTCAAAATATGCATGAATACCATAAATGTCAGTAAATATTTATATTATTTTTTTTTAAATTTCCTATATGTATTTTTGTGAATAAATAATTTTTATAATTTTTTTTTATTAAAAATTAATCATTGATACGACAGTATCGAATATCAATGATTATGAGTGATTTTGTGAATGTGAGTAAAAAAGAGGCCCAACTATACGAAATTCAAAAATATGTTTTTCAAAAGTTTCAGTATGCGAGGCGTGTAAACGTGTATGACTCGGATTTGAAAAGCTGGGCTTGTAATAAAGTTCTATCCCGAAAAATGACATTCAAAGCTTCCAGAAAATGGCTCTGTAATTTTAAACAGAAATATAGAATTGTTAGCAGAAAAATTACTAAAGTGATAGCTCAAAATTTACAATATGATCCTCTTCAGGATCATATTGTAAAAGCTTCAAAAGTATATGTAAATGATGTATCTTTTTAAGAATTCGCATTTGAAGTACAACTAGATGTTTAATACTCTCAATCGTGTACTAATAGATAAATTCATTCGGGGATAGAGAACGCTTGATTTGTTTAGGTTAAAAACAAATTGAAAGTGCTGCACAATCTATCCATGCTACGACCCATTTTATTATACTGTAATGCCAGCAATCAGTAAAGATGGAATGCTGCTATTGCTTTTATTTGTTGTGTATTCTGAACATAAAGGACAATTTGGATCCAAGTTCGGCAGAAATTATTTCAAGGTGACAATATTTATACTGTCGCTTCGAAATCAAGGAAAATGGGATTAAAAAGAACCGGGCGAATAATTATCGGAAGTTGTATTTTAAAAATACACCCGAGAGAGAGAGATAAAACCTTACTTGGTTTAAGTGGATTCTTGGTCAACCTTCAAAAACAATGATTTGATTGATAGTGTTACGCCACCGGGTAAAATTGTTCATGTGTTTGTGATGCCACCTAAATCCACTCGTCTAATGCAACCGCTTGATAAGTACGGTTTTCGGGTGTGGAAAAATTTCGTTCGAGAATTTTCAGATTTAGTTATGATTGAACAAATACAAATCGATATGTTTCATCGAGACAATATTTCTAAAGTATAATTCAATGCACACAACCAGTTTTTTTCACCACGCTATGTCATCATGTGGAAATATTCATGACATGCATGCTCATACCCAGAAACGCATCCTGGGTATTTTGAGAATCCTGTTAATTTCATATTTATTGCAAACAACGCACTTGATTGCTGGAAACAAAACTGTGCATCCAAAATATTCGCTAGCAGGAGCTGCTGTAAAGTACTTTTCTGCTTCATGCATTTCTTTAATGACCCTCATATTTGTAACACTTTCAATTCATTAAAAAATTAGCCTTTTCATTCGACCAGAATCAATTGTAATCAATTATATCTCTTGTAAACTATGCAAGATGGTACTGATGATTCTAATCTGCATACTTTTAAGAAGCTATTTTTCAAATATTTACATAATTTTTAAATATATCAAATATAAACTAAATACAGCATAGAGCACGTTTTGAGAGTATAACGGCATTAGATGTGTTTCCGTTAATTTTCAGGAATGCAAAGTCGCCAATTGATGCTAACTGTACGGGTTTGGCATTCCAGACCCAATTTTCAACATCAATTTACTCCTCTCTCTCCTAATGCGATTCCGCAGCTAATTTTTTCACAGTACATATTGTGAGCCATCTACTAACGCCTGTCAAATTTTCGTCGAATTCTATGGGGTTAACTTGCGAGCGTTTCCTTGTAAGTGTATTGTATTTGACTGCATATATTTTCACCGATATATGATAGCACATTTTTCAAAATGTTCGTGAAGAATTTACTCAAAAAGGAAATTTTCCTTGAATTCATAAGGTGATCAAACAGCAACAAAAAAGTTAAAAATTCAATAATTCAAAAAATACAAACGATTTAGTTTGCACAAAAAGACAGGATTTTATTGAATAACAAAAATTTCTTGTCAGCATAGTTTTCTTGTTCGTTGCCGAAAGTGAGTGCTGAAATTGGAAATTTTTTAAGGCGTTATCTGTCGATAACAACTATAACTATTTGGGCAATAAAATTTTTCATTATTGAAAAAATTCATGACTCTTAGGGTGGTATTCACCGACCTAGTTTGAACTATAGTCACAATTTTGTGATAAGAGATCGCACTGATTGGTTAAATTCAGCTTTCTAACCAATCTGTATCGATCTCTTATCCAAAAATTGCTACTACAGTTTAAACCATGTCGGTGAATCGGCCCTTAGTGAGAAGGTTAGAACATCACCCTCGCATACAATGAATGTTATTCAAATACATGGGTTTTAGAACTAATATGTTTTCAATGTTTTTTTTTTTTCCTGCAGTATATGTTATATTCGATGTATTTTCTTTGGTTATAATAACTCGAATATCTGATTAACTTAACGTTTTCACTCATCAGCCCCAGGGGATTTTCCGCTTTTAGTGTTAACATTTTCGTTTACTCGAATTTTTCTTTTCTTTAGTCGAAGTTTTCAGGATTGAGAAAAATTAAAAACATAGAATTTAGTAGTTGAATTTGGCATTGATCAATTTAATTTAACACTTAGCAACATAATTTAACAATGTGACAATAGGTGAGGTGTATACGGAGCGGCGAACATGGAAAATTCCCTTATTCTACGTTTATACAGAATAACTCGACGTTAACATGCGAAACTAACAACCCTTCGCCATGAAGGTTGAAATCGAACTCCTTGAGAATGTATTCGTCTCTCGATGCAAGCTTAATCCTCACGTGTTTCGTGGATAAAAGTATTATCGTTCATCCTTGCCATCTATTATCTCACTCTAAACCGTTCCAACCGGGGGCCATTTCCCGAAGTTGAGTCTACTACTGCCTCTACTTCAGCGCCTCACGCCACAGGGCGTGAAATAAGGAACGCAGGGTCATGTCTTCAGTGGTGTAGATGGTAGCATGCATGCCCGTTATGCAAAAGGGCCTGGGTTCGAGTCCCGGCGGAGCGGTGATGACTTTTTTTTCTGAATTCACCTCATTCAGAAAATAACTGTTTCCATGATATCTCGGGCTGAGAAAAAAGCGATCGCTAACACGAAGTTTTTTTTTTCGGCAGCTGCACATTCGACTTATCGAGATTTGACTGTAATAGTATAGAAGAAGTTTTCAATTTCCGTGTTTTTAAAACATTCATTCAAGGGGGTTGATCTCTCTACTGGATATATAATAATAATACTAATAATAATATAATAATAATAATCTTTATTGTTTAGGGCCAATTGCCCCGTTACAAGGAAACAAGGTGAACAGTTAGATTTTTGTTTTATAGAAATGCATGAATGGGGGAAAAAAAAAATAATATATATATATATATATATATACACACACACACACACACACACACACACACACACACACACACACACATATATATATGCAAACAAGAGGCACGCATGGTTATACATTCCACTAAATTAAAATAAATATATACATATATATTAAAGATTAAAAGGAAAAAAAAATACACAAAAGTCATAACTGGGATGTTGTGTGCACATAAATAAATACACACAGGGCCGCAACCAGGGGGGGGGGGGCAGGCGAGCCTCGTGCCCTGGACCGGAGGGGACTCTTTTCTGGATATAGAAAATACAGTTTTGAGAATTTCAATAGAAATTAATGTAAAAACCTTTTTTCCTGCAACTGCAAAAAAAAAAGAAAAAAAAAAGAACGTAATATGCAATAAATGTGCTGTAGGCCGGCCTACTTATATTCATTTTCTCACCGTTGTAAAAGATAAACCATTGATCTTCATTTGCAATGACACCGTGGCAGTCTCTCCAAAGAATACAGCACGTTCCACCACTTCATTTCTAAGCATAAAAATTCCAATCACAAACAAATGGTCTAATATGTCTGGCCCGAAAAAAAAAGTTTTTTGGCCCTACTCCTAAAAAATATCGGCCACCACGATGTTTTTTAAGAGCGGTTGGCATTTGTTGAGCCAATTTTTTTCCTTTGATCTTTTTACGACTTCCTTTGACTGCGTTGCTTTTATGTTTTCTCAATTAGCAGAGATTAGAGAACAATCTTCTCCTAGCTTTTTTCATTCGCTACACATCTCACGCACATGCAAACAAACTAAATTCATCATCTTGTGGGCGAAATCGCGGTCAGGTAGAATGCACTGACTGCTTACTTCTATACTACCAGGTTGTTTGTTTAAAATTTCAACACACGAATTATCTAATTAATTGGAATGAATAAATTGAAAAAATGATATTTGTGTGAGAATTGACTACTGGTATCTTAGAATGAAATTTTGTTTTGGCGCCCCCCAAAATATTCGGCCACGAGTCACCACTGGGATTCAAGCACTTTTGCACAAAATGAAACAAATAATCTGGAGTGAAGGGAAAAATTATATGAATAAGTATACAAATACAAATCCGAGATTCCACTATGAAAGGTTGATAAAAGGCCTATATATGTATATTGGTTACATTCATTCGAATCTAACCGATACACTTATTGGTTGAATTTTCCAAGTTTTATGAAAGAACTTTATTAAGACATTTTTAGTTTAATGCCGGCTGGAGACTTATTTGACAACCTGCTTATTTCTCTTCGTTGAGACAGAGCGGCAGGCCATGTTCCAGTTAAGAGGAAGATGTCCGAGACCAAACAAGAAATAGTTAAAAAAGTAGCTTCTTTTTTTTTTACGTGAAATTCTTTCTTTGGATATGAATGTATATTTTTCATGTTACCATTTCAGTCATTGTCACCAAACATGTTACACCTAAAGCTCCTCAATTGCAACTATTCAATTCTACTGCAAAAAAAAAAACTAATTTATACGAAGCATACTTTGATTAATTGTCATATCTTGAAGGATTATGTTCCAGTCTGGTGCATTTTTTTGTCTACCCATGTCTGATTGAGCAGAGTTTATTTCTCGAAGACATTCAGGGAAAATGAAAATGAAATGCAGTTACCCGGTGTATTTGTTTAACTCTGATACGGATTAGGAGTGTTGACTTGCAATGGGTAAAAAGTAGTATGCAGTAGTATCATCCGAAATGGTCTCGCTCGAGAGGCAGAAAGACTAGCGGAATTAGCGGACCGAACCGGAATAGTGAACCCATACATCATCCACGGGACTTTGGCTTGTGTATATGTATGTGTATCATTTCTTTCTTGATTTTTTTATTTTGGTTTTTCTTCTGGATCGAAAAGCTCGAGTAATAAATTAAGAACTCAGTAAACCACATTAAAAGAAGAATTGCGCGAATAGTGCTTCTAGCAATGTATGTGTGTGTGTGTGTGTGGGCAGGAATAACCAAAGAAAGAGAGAGAGATTTGTCGTTTATCTTTCCTATCCATTAATTACACGCTCAAGGAATAGATTGTTTGGAAGAAGGGCAAATATTGAAAAGCAATACGGCATCGATGCTTTGAAGCCGTTTCACATTTCATTTTTTGGCTATCCTTTCTTCTTTATTGTTATTCCTATTGTGTTGTGATTCTTGATACAAATGGAGGCAATGGGATGATTGATGCAACATAATCTGCTACATAGTTAAGAAAGAATAATTCCAGTAACTAAACAAAACTTTACATAATGTTTCTTTTACTGCTGTATCAATTTCCCCCATAGGTATTTTAAGATTTTAACATCAGTTCGAGTGTCGTTGGGAAAGAATAATTTGAGCATTATATGGCAGATTTTTCATAAACACACGCATGTGTATATAGCAGGATCACCTGCCACCATGTCATTTCAACGAAGCGACTTCTACGTCAAATAGCACACACACATCACATTTTTTATTCCTTATATGCATTGTACCTTACACCAATACTAACATCAAATACTAACAGTTTTTACTAAATCTCACATGTACCTCATAAACATTCCTGAGGATTAGAAATTTCTAATGGGTGTCGGAACATCATGTGCAGGTGTTGTGTATCTAATGTATAGATAGGATTGATGAGGAATGGATGCTAAGCATTCTAGAAATCCTGTAATATGACTTCCGAGTTCGGATGCAAAAAGTCGGCAGATTATTGGCTGTGCATATTATGCGTGAATTTCAGATGTTTGTAGCCTGAGAGTCTTTTTTAAACCGGAAAAAAAAACGGCCGATGTCAACAACAGTTAAGTTACTGTTCAGTTTTCAAATTGTCATGGTGAACTGTAGAAAGGAAAGTATTTACATCGGACATCAATTATTCACAATTTTATTGTGAAATGTTGGACACATTTGACGTAACATTGGGAAATATTTCTCATCAACGTCTTACAACAGCTGGGACTTCTGCTGCCATCTATCCAGTAAAAACAGAACAGTTTCCTATAATTCTTCCAGTGCAACCAGCTTTTGGCTTTAAACTAGTGTGCGGCATAAAAATGATCATAACTATATAATATCAAAAATTGTTTATATTTATGTTGCACATCAGTGTAAAATTTATGCGTCATAATAACGATTAATATATTTTAGTATTTTCCGCAGAATTTCAACAATACTTTTTTGGTGTGTCGCATTACAATTCTTTAGTAGTAGTGACATCGGCTGCGTCTTTGTGAAAAATAATAATATATACGTTGTTTCGGTGATGTAAAGCCCTGCATTGAGTTCCAAACAAAAAAAAACTTGAATATCAGTTACATCTGGCCCTCGAAGAAATAATCTAACTTTTATACAACCCGGAAGTAAACCAACAAAAATAAAAATAAAAATATGGCCGCCAAGCTCATCATGTGCGTCAATGCTTAATTTTTTTTATTAAATTCCGTGAATAGAATAGACAATCAATTTTGTAATTTCACATTTAAAATTGATTTACAATCAATCTCATTTCTTAAAATCTCACTTTAACTGACTACTTATTCATCCCCACCGATCCACATTGAAAAATCTCATATTGTAGTTGTGAGTTATACATTTTCTGTGCACCCTGTACATATAGGCCCACACAATCATATTCGCCAGTTAATAACCCAATCCAATTACCTAGCCACGAGAAGGGGAAAAAAACCACCTCATTCTATTAATGAACCAAGAGCATCCTATGGGACACATTCAATAATGTTAGTGATAAATTGAATATCATGCTTTTAACCATTGTATAGATAGAGTATGCTTGTCTAACATAAAAGTCAAAATGTGATTAGTGAATGTGGGAAGAAGCAAAAAGAGGAAGCTCTACATTAAATATGTCCGTAAAAACACGTTATCTTGTGATTACCCAGTGAAGAAAGAAAACACTTTCAGAGTTTGTTTTCTCTTTTTTCTCATCTTTTTTTTTAAGGTTAAATGATAACCTTGTTAACGGCTCCGCAAACTTCATGGCCATCATTAATAAGGTTTTAAGCGGATCCATCCAATTTGTGTGATGTCACGCTTGGACGTGATCTGGTTATAATGTTATTATGTAAGAAGTATCGGCTATACCTCAGTTTGATCATTATTATTATCACTTTTTTTTCTATTACTTAACGATTTTTTTTTTTTTGTTTTATTCGATGGTATTTATTGATCAGAATTTCAGGTCGAAGGAATTCCGATCGTCCACGGGAGGAGAATATTGGGGAATTTTCTTTTGTGAATGCCGGTTGAGATCATCATACACGATGGCCCACAAAAATGAGAGGTATAATGAAATTAAATTACGATGTTACTTATCGCAAGATAATATTAGTTTTTGTGATGGATAACATTTTTACTGAACTAATACCAATTATCAGTGATGATCAGTTTCGAGAATCTTCACTTTACTACTACAAATATTATAAACATGCAGATAAGAGTGATATAGTTTTTATCTTAATTATTTCATTAATGTTCACGGGTGATTAGATACCGGAATAAAGATGAAATTATATAATATGAACATTTTCAATTGAAATTTTCCTTACTGTACATTATCGTTGTGTTATTATTTCTAGCTTTTTTCCACACCCTGATAGATTAGTCGAAACACGGTGTGAGTAATTGAATTTCCTTGTTCTGACCTCTCTAAAGCTGTTAGTATTCGTCAGAATCTGTGAAAGTTTAGTAACGTATTAATGAAGGAATGTGGAAATTTTTTGAACCTACATACTTAAAATCTCTGAATCACCGAAAATCTCTGTCAGTATTTTGTTGTGAAATCTCCCTTTTCATAGAAAAGTTTCATCAGCAAAGCATGTTCTTGTAAACTCGACGGAATATTATTCCGTAAAACATGATGTTAATAATTTTTCTGTTGAAGATGATAACTTACCATAGAGCTACGCAGATTTGTTATTTTGTTACATTATTATGCACTACTATACATATAAGAAAACGCACTCTCGTTGTGCATTTGGTAACTGAGTTTTTTCTCATGATTTGTTCTCGACGAGTTCATCAAGATGTTCCTAATTATATTAATTATATTATTTTTTGATGCATAATCACCACTCCAGACAGTTAAAAACTAGCAACGCCATTATAGACACCTTATATTGTGTAATTATAAAGATTTACGTATTAGACCTGGTGGGAGACTAAAACATTTATCTGAAATAATGATATATTTTCACGGCGTCTTTTGTCTAAACATGTTTTTCGAAAAAAACAGATCTTTAAGTAAGAGACAAATGTTGAAATTTATGTCGTGGAGACAGCTAAATCCTTGATTTAGATCGATAGCGTTATCTTTCATACCTGGCGAAATTTTATGTCGTGTGAATGGACATAAAATTTAAAATATCTACACACACAGAGAAAATTTATATTTGATGTGATGAAATTTATGATTAGTTTTTTTTTGGAATGGACAACAACCATTTCAATGAATTGGGTTTATATTTTTGCATTGGCAACACTACATTGGTTGCATTGTAACACGTTCTGTCGGTCATGAACATGTCTCGCTTATTTCAAATAAAGTTCATTTTTATTTTTCCGTTGAAAGTTCTTTTTACAGTAGGACATTTTTTCATGATTTTTTTACAACGACCATTATATATCTTATACCATGGATGATTTTTCTTTATTCTAACATTCAGTATTTTAACATTCACATGAAGATTATGATTCTCATTCAGATTAACACTAGGTATTCAACGTAGCAATTTTTTTTTATATAAATATTTCTTATAAATTTCTTCTATAGGTTTTTCTTGTAAGGAACACAAATCTTTCATATTATTAATGTTGTTAGTAATAAAAAGTAATAAAAGTCATACTACATCGTAATATATTTGATATATTTTAATACAGGTTGTTCTGTTAATGGACCGATAAACTGAGAGGGTTGTTAGTAGACATTAGGAGGAACAAAAATTGCAATGGAATATGGCGTCGCAAACCACGTTGAGAGTGTGAAAATCGCGAAAAACTAAATGAAGGTTTGGGCGTCACGCTGGAACGACAAAAAATACAATAATAACTACAAAAAGATTTTTTCAAGAGTTGTTGGAAGTGACAGTCGGTGATGTCATTGCACAGTCTACAACGCCGTAGAAACGATTCCCGGACGCCCTCGAAGGTGCCCGTTATGCTTTTGATGACTGCCGCAGCGACGACAATCCGCTTTATGAGATCCTCCGCTGAGTCCACAGGCGTCGCATAAACGAGTGATTTAAGGTGACCCAATAGGAAAAAGGCACACGCATTGAGATCGAGCGAACGTTGAGGCCACGCGCCCAATCCATCTCATTGGGTATGTAACATCTACACGTGCTTCCTACCGCAATAGCACTAATTTACGTCGTCCGCAGCGTGTGCATTTCACGACGCTGCTGCTTACGTCAGATATGTCGAGCAAACGCACGAACACTTTCAGCGATCAACTGACATCCACCTTCCGTCTCCTCTGGCATGCATGCGTTTTTTGCGATTTTCACCCTCTCAACGTGGTTTGCGTCGCCATGTTGCATTGTAATTTCTGTTCATCTTAATGCTTACTTACAACCAGCTGAGTTTGTCGGTGCATTAACAGAACACCCTGTAAGAAGGGAGTCTCCCTTATATGATAAAATCAGGAGTTTCCTACTTATTGTATATGAACAAATAATATTATTGTCAGATTTAACCCTCTACGGTTATTTGTATCTTTGCATGTACATGTCAAATATGGATCAAAAACCCAATGTACCGATTTGTTTCCTCATTTTTTTTTCTTATTTTAGAAAGTACATCTTAAAGTGCGATTTCAGTTTAAAATACGGCTATATATGTAAGTGAAATATTTTTTTTTAATCTAGGAAGAGGATGATTCCTTGCAGGTGTCATTTTTTTAAGAGCTGCTGAATTTTTACGTGTTCAGAGATTTTTAAAGTCACACCTAATTTAGTGAATTTGAAGTAAAACTCAAAGTAAAAACTATTAAACTTTGCTAAGCAAAACTATGTGAGTCTATGGGACCAGAGTAAAATAAAGGAAAATTGTATATTTTACCCTTAAGGGATCTCACTACTCTTTCGACTTGAAAAAGTCGAATTTTCAAAAAAAATGACTTCAAAAAATATTTCATTTGATTGCAAAATGAAATACTAAAAATTTCGTGTTAACCGGTTAATTTGTTCTTTCGTAATTTAAGAAAGAAATACTGGATCATAGTGTAAACGTAGGAGCAGAAGAGCGAGTTTTAATAATAACTCTGATAGACGCTCCTCCCTTCAAGCCCTTCTAGATCCAACAAATAGAAACACAATAGTACGTGTATTGAGGCGGCGGCTATTAAATAACCCAAAAATTTTCCTAGGTTGGACCAAGGCCCATGTAGGTAATCTTGTAAACAAGAAAGCAGACTCTCTAGCCAAAGCTGCAATCAACTGTGACAATAAACTTGATAACCCTTTCCCACTAACGCTCCTGAAGCGACAACTTTAACAAGCAACCCTCCAGAAATGGCAGCAAATTAGGGACCACGGAACAACAGCTAGGAAAGTGCACGAAACTGTCCCTCGAGTCACATACAACACACTAAACTGGAATAGGGAGGTGACTATCTTCATAACAGGACACGGCCCATTCCCTATATATATACACGAACGCAAACGCCGCCGAACAGACAAATGTGCCTGTGGTATGGTGGGTACTCCTGTTCACTATGCAACAGTGCAAATTTACAAAACATCTACATATGTCCAAATATTCCGAAAACAATAGAAAACAATGGTCCACTCAAATAATCAAAAACAAAAACACAGCAGCAAGGATTACAAGCCTTGTCAGATATATACACGCCAACGAAAAACAAGAAATCTGTCCACCAGATTTATAAAATAATGTTTTAAATATTACAAAAATAAGGGGAGAAAAAACCGAAATGGATAAAAACAACAACAAAAATCATATCCACACATGACTGCCACTACTAATACATGATATAGCTTGTACTAACGGGACCCGAACAAGAATTTTTATGACATTCCCGTTACAATGATGTAAATGTGATAACCACAAGTGTCCTTCATGCCGCTATTCTAGGTAGGGTGCTAGGCGGGATGACACGAATGGTTTCATAATAACCATTACATGTAGTTTATATTATATATATATATATATATTCTTTTTTTTTTAATATAAATATAACCATCCAGATCGAGTCAACCAAAACACCAAGACCGAAGCTTATCCTTAGCTAAGGCTCTCTCCAGACAATCCCCCATTTAAACCAAGCCCACATTGATAAAAATTGTTTTTTCGGGTTCGAAGACCGTAGTCCGTTTGAGTTAGTTCTCAACGTTTCCCCAACACTAGTGGTTGAGAACTAACTCAAACGGACGACGGTCTTCGAACCCGAAAAAAACAATTTTTATCAAATGATGGCCGCAAAAACCTTATCAACTATTTACATGCCCACATTGCTCACCAAAATAGGTTTAGGGCGAGACGACTCGACCTGGAAGTTATATATATGTATATAAATGTGTGTATATGTGTGTATTTCTCTTTCCTCCATTCAAGTTGTCCATGTATTTCATGTCCACATCACACGTGCGTACTCATATTGTCGTATTCATGTTGCTCACCGAATAAGGTGCTAAGCGAGATGCCACGGGTGCTCCCTAATTGTATATATTCCCCCACACACAATACTTCTATTTTGTATATTTTCATTAAATCCGCCGGAGCGAGTGAACTCAACCCAATAAAACTGATGCTGGCTTCTAGTCGCAAGTTATCAAACCCATTTGCTCACCAATAAGGTGTTAAGCGAGATGACTCGCTCCGATGGATATATATATATGTTATTTCACAATAAGATTCTCATTTCTTTTTCTTTTTGTATCCTGTGTATATAATATGGCAAGTGTAAGATAACAGGTGAGATGGCATGGGGAGGGGGGGGGGGTCAATTGCTTTTAAAACATGCCTCCATCCTAATATGTGTACATTCATCTTAACTAAACCCCGAAACTTCTCCAACTCCTAATCCCATCTCGTCTGTAATCACCACAAAATTTGTTAATCGCGACAGTAGTCCGGGGAAAATATGTTGTAAAAAAGTTTGCATGTTTTTTGTTTTTTTTTGACACTAAATAAAGTGTTCCAGACTCTGCCACGAAGCTGGGCTGGAAGAGATCTCGGCAACGGAATAAGTCCAGTGGTAAAGTTCTGGCGTTCATTTATTCAGTGTAAACGTATACTAGAAAAAACACTTTGAACGCAATTTGTTCAGATTGCAGTTTTCGAGCTCATCCGTAATATTTAAAGAAAAGTACTTTCCCAAAAATTCTGAATTTTGGCAGAAAAGTTTAGTCGTCACATGTTAGCAGAATAGACCTCGGACTTTGATATCTGACCATTCGTTAGAATTTTATGAATGTTTAAAGTTAGAAAAAATATATAAATTTCAAAAATCTAAGTTCAACATTTTTAAAAAATACTTCCCTTTAGTCCATATTGCTAAATCCGATATCTGTTCTACTATCACATATCTGCTAAACTTTTCTGCAAAAATTCAGAATTTTTGAGGGAGTAGTTTTCTTTAAATCTTACGGATGATCTTAACTGCTGATCTTAAATCTAAACTGCAATCTGAGAAAATCGTGTTGAAAGTGTTTTTTTCTAGTATACGTTTACACTGTAATTACTTAATTTATTTATTTATTCATTTAATTACGAAGAACACATTAAACGGTTGACAAGAAATTTTTAGTATTTTATTTGCAATCAAGTGAAATATTTTATGAAGTCATTTTTGAAAATTCGGCTTTTTCAAGTCGAAAGAGTAGTGAGACCCATTAATTGGCTATTGTAATTAATATAAAATGTCCACTCTACTCAATAAAATTGATGTGTTAATGTATTGTTTGTGTGTGTGTGTGAATTAAAATATGCCAAAAGCCCCATTTCACATCCGTTTTTGTATAAAAATAATCGATACGTTTTTAGGAAGGATGAAACATGGACGGCGAAAACAAATAAAAACACTCGAATGCATAGTAGTTATAAGAAATACGATTTCAATTCATGGAAATATGCAATTTGTTTTTGATCCCTTCAAGTGAACCAAAGAATGAAATAGTGTCCCGAATGAAGAGGCAAACTGTACCTCATTAGTAATTCGGTTGATACACACTCACCAACCAAACCAACCAACCGGGCCTCCATCAATATTTCAAGATAAAGTCGTGGCTTCGAAAAGTCGGTTTTTGCCGCGATAAAAGATCTCTTTCTCTTTGTGTTTCGCTTTTTTTTTTTTTTTTAATATATTTCAACTAGATAACGAACATCTCTATATGGTGATAAAAGAAAGATCTACTTTCAGATCTAAAATGAGAAATAAGATGAAGAAAGATATTTATTGTGTTTCCGAGAATTCTCTTTCTTGTTAAGATGTGGAAAAGAAATAGCAAGAGGACCCGATTTCACAGCCGTAAACCATACAGATTAGGAAGCGTAAAAAAACGTAGACTCTTATATAGGATCTTAAAAGCCGTAAACATGTCAGAAAGAAATAGCTAGTCGTATTTTTTTTTTCATTATTATTGTTATTTAGAAATATGAAAGCATTTCATTTCGTTAGAGCAACACTTGAGAAATAAACGAACTTAATCTCGTGTATTTATTTTTATCACCAACTGTACTAATAAATCCGTGTAATAAATTTCCTTTAATTGTGAATGACTTTCATCCTTTATTCTTGTATAGAAACTCCTTGTTATGCTCTCCTCATTCACTTCGGAATTCGAAACAGAAATTCGAAACACTCTTCTGTACCGGCGAAACATATGTATACAGTCGGCCATTTTAATGAAATAACGGATAAACGGATATCCTTTAAACGGATAGTATAATCCGGCATCAAAACTTATTTCATACAGATAATGTCAAAGTTCCTCGCTTAATATGATAATTTCAACGATTTTTTTTTCACAGACAGACAGAATTTAATTTTTCTCGTCGCTGCCCAGACCGAAGGGGCTGCCTGGCGACTTACAGACTGCTCTTGCTAGCTATGAAGGGGGTTATACAAATACAAATACAACGCCCAACAGGCAAATTGCCCAACGAGGTGGCTGACTTAAGAGCATCATGGATCCCCGAGCCATTTTTTGGAGGCCCTACCTACCACTACTACACCAGACATGCACCCCGCCCACACCCCCCCCCCGCGGAACCCCCCAACGGATCGGTAAACGACAAGTTTGTGCGTGTTTGTGTAGATGTGAAGCGCTTGTAAGTTAATAGAAAAATAAAACATACAGTCCGATAAATGCTACCATCAGAATAGTAAAATACACAAAGATCAGCCAAACTTCATCAAAATGTTACTCTATGCAATAGAGTTGATCGGTAAAATCAATAGTAAAAAAAAGAAGAAATATTTTATGCGGATATATACAAGTATTATAATGGATACAAAAATGAAATCACTTATGTACAATTCACCAAAATGCTACATAATGCATTAATGGGAAAATAATAATAAAAAATAAATCTAACATACGAAAGAAATAATAGAAAAACAAGTGTGTTAGCCGAAATTATACAAATCGGTGCAGTGCAAGATCAGTCATGTACATTTAACCACAATGTTACTCTATGCAATAGAGTTGATCGATAATTTCGATAGCAAGATAAAAGTACAAAAATATTATGATAGATAGACGGAGATTATACAGCTCAGTAATTCAGACCTTAACGTACCGACCATGGCACGTGCAGCACGTTTTGAGGTCTGAGAAATTTTAGTCTTTGACGTGGGTTGTAATCGAACAGCTCACTCAGATGCTCGTATTCTGAGTTCCTCATCCTTTCAAAGTGATCCTCTGAGATTTGTTGGATGTAGCTGAGGATGGTTGGAATCTTCAGGTCTTTTCTAATGTCAGCTCCTCTCTGATGTACTTTGGGGCGAGCACAAGGGTTCTCAGTATTTTATTCTGTTGATTTTGCAGATGCTGCATGTTGGTTTTTGAAACATGAGCCCATACTAGGGCGGCGTAGGTCTGATAGGTCTAATGATTGATTTAAACAATATGACTTTGTTTTTAAGAGTTAGTCTTGCACTTGGAAATGTAATGCGTGATATCATTCCCATGGTTTGGGTAGGCTTAGTTCTTACGTGATTGGTTTATTTGAGGAACGAAGGATATAATGATTCGTTTAGAATACATCCCAAATATTTTACTTCTTTCACAGGTCTTATGGTTTCACTGTCCAGGTAGATTGAAGCTGTAGTGGATTTAGTTCCTCTTGTTAGCCAGATGAACTGACACTTGGCATCATTAAGCTCGACAGCATTATCCTGACACCAGTCTTCTACCTACTCCAGTCTCCTGAAGATTTTCTCTGCATTTATCAGATTTTCTGTTGTTGGTGATTATAATTGCATCATCCGCAAAGAGTCCCATTATGCCCATTTCGGGGGGCAGGGAAGTCATTGATGTAGATGGAGAAGAGCTGAGGTCCAAGAACTGATCCTTGGGGAACCGAGGCTCTTATTGGACGAACAGAAGAACAAGCATTTCCATTTTTTTACCAGAAAATGCCTGTCTTTAAGATAGCTGTTGAAGAACAACACGTAGTGGTCAGGAAAACCGTATTCAACAAGCTTGGCCAACAGAGTTACGTGATTCGTTTTGTCAAATGCCTTGCTAATGTCCAAGCACATTGCGCAGGTGAACTCCTTGTGGTTGAAAAGTTGTATTGCATAATGTTTTTATTGTATAAAACATTTCCAATTAATGAGAAATATGTAAGTCGAGGTAAATGCATTTAAGAGTAGGTACTGGGCTCCAAACAATCAAGCTGTTTTCAATACATGCATTTATTAATTTCATTTTTTGTTCTCTGCAAATAAGCATACGATTATTGCATACGATTAATCCAGGCCGACTGTATATATAAAGTGAAACCTCGATGTAACGATACTCTCTGTGAACCAAGAAAACATATTGTTGTAGAGAGGCTATCGTTGTATTGAGAAGTAACATTATTATCAGGTATAGCAATATTTTTTTTATGCTGTTGTTGGCATTTCTTTTTAATTTGCGTTGTTAATACCACGATGAAATGAAGTCTTGTTAGTATCTATTTAAAATTAAAATTTTTTAATTGATCAGTTGATCAATTAAGTTATTTTTTTTCACCCTGTAACGTAGTGCACTGAACATCTCTTTTGTGTACTACGCAGACAGTACGTTCACTGCAACATCATTAACACTTTCAAAGGGTATATAGTGCAAAATACCGATTCTGTCAGACACCCTCCAAAGAACAAAAACGGGGCGCGCTAGCCCAGGTCTCTAAGATACTCGCCTTAAGTACCAAAGGGTGTCACGTGTTCGATACCCGGTTCGTCCTTGTCAGAAACTTTCCTGACGCAAGGGGTGCAACAGAAACGACGACATGACCACAGAAAAAGATTGCTACCGCAGGAAGTCCCCCCCCCCCCCCCCATCGAGGGGTTAGCGTACCAACCTCTCGGTGAATATAAATAATTCTGTCATTCCGAATCGGCAATAAATATAAAATAAATAAATAAATAAATTGTAGGTCCCGGGGTCTAACGAGCCCTCGTGTGCAGAAAATAACCAGGGTACGACAGAAATTATCAAATGGAAGAACAAAAACTGGCGAGGAATTAAAAAATATATTGGAAGTTATTTTGAAGTATTTTATGATTGTCCATTTGAGGGCCGTAACTTAAGGCGGAGAAAACCCGCGTTATCCATCTTACCCAAATATTGCATACAATACCCGCAGTTCCTATGTACTATATATAATTTGGAAATAAACTTTAACATATATACGCACAGACCCCACATCAGTGTAAGTGCCGCAAGCCTCTAATATTGTTTTTAGATACGCAAGGATGCACGGCGGTTCAGCCGAAAGATACGAGGCATTATACAGATTTCTTCGGCTGTATCGATCTGACTATAATGTGATCATTAAATTTAGTCGCATATTTGCAATTATTACGATTTTGAAAAGATGGTAATATGGAGAGAAAAAGTTCATATTTATTTCTTTTTATATTTTTCATGGGAGTTCAGGTTTCGTACATGCACATAATTGGATTGAAATGACAAATACATTATTGTAACGCTATACTTGAATACGAGGTAAAAATATTCTCATTATAACATTCTCGTGTTACAAGACATCTAAGAATAGAAACTGTGCGCGTATCGTTTGAGAATACTCTCATCGGTATCGATCACCGGTAGTTGCATCTGACATTAATGTTATGGTGAGAATCGCAAAATACAAGAAGTAAGTAGTTTCAGTGAAAGTTTTGGAAATTAAATTCGAAATGTGCCAAGCGTTGAATATATTCAATCCTGCGATACGAATTGGTGAAGCATCCGTAAATCGAAAATTCCTCTCGAAGCTCGTTGTTCCTCGTTTCAACAGCTGATATATATTCAGCATCACCATGACAGCGTCATTGTTTCTCATGCTGCAAAACGCGTTATTCTCGGAGGGAGACAATTCCAGAAGAATTTAAAATCGAGATTTACATGCGTACTTTAGACAGAACCGAAAGGGCGCGGGTGGAGTTAGTGACAAAACCTACAGCAGCACCGAACGAACTTCGTGTTAAAACATTCAAATTCTGGAATTACGGGGACAACTGCCCTCTGGGAAATCAACCTGTCAAGCGTTATCTGTATAACGTTCAACTATCAACTGTTCGTAACCTCTAAGCTAGATTGATCGCGTAGTTTCCAAGGGGGTCTTTCGCGAGGCAGATAATCGTCAACAGGTGGCGCCACGGAGATTAATTGGCAATCCGGATGGAGTTTGCATAAATTAATTGTATGGAAAACACACGCCTTTTCCCCGGCCTACAGAGAGGCTATCGCGTGAGCTTTAGGAGCAGCCCGAAGGGTCAACGGAGATAAATAACTGCGAATCGCCGTCGCCGCCCCAGAATTCATTGACGCACAAACTGCGCCATTTCATAGGCTGGGATCGGGTCAACGTTACTGAATGATGCACGAGATTAACAAAGCGCCGTGAGACTCAAGTTAAATCCTATAAATCAGTGTATTCTGGTTGAGTAATTTTGCGGATGAACGGACTTCTCGTTCACTTAAGCTGCGACGCGTTATTCGAGCGAACACGGATGGATTTTCCAACGCACTCACACATACACGTTTCAGCACCAGTCTCTGGCAACAGGCTAGAAAATGATTCCAACTTCTTGAATTTAACGATTATGAGCCGTTTGAGGCAAACATTATGATAAGGGTGATCCGTTATCTCGAAGTAAGACTTCTTGGTACAAAATAAATTGGTGTAATCTCATTCGAATTGAATCTCGAATGCAAATTTTTAACATCATAATCTGCGTACCGTCTTATGGAGTATAACGCTTCTTAGAAGTGTAAAAGTGAGTAGATGCTCTAATTACGCATTTACTACATTGAATAACATCAATTTTTAAAGTTTTATAATTTAATTATTTGTGCTATCCGAAGAATTCTTCTAAGAAATGTGACGGTACGACACACGGATATTTACATAGCAAGGGCAGATTGATTTTTTTTTCTTCAAAGTGAGCATTTGTATGTTTGCTTCTGCCCAGGAAACAAACACCATTTGAATAGTGTCGTGTGCTGATAACAATTTTGATCAGACCTCGTGAGATAATTATCACTTTCTCCTGGCAAGAAATGTGATATCTGTAGCGAATAATCAAGTGATCTGAGAAATGCATGCGGTGGATGCCATAAGTGATGGCGATGTTCGTAGCTCAGTTACGTTTGTCAAAAACTCACAAAACGCTGGGAAAAAATTTTGAATCAAACTGCCTAATGTATGCACAAGGTTGTAGGCTACAAATACGGACGACCAGCTCGTCTTATACATATTTAAATTTCAGTAAATCTCTCGTATGTCTCATTGGCGGGCCAAAAAAATTCGTCCGTAAAACCTCGAATTTAAGTCCGTAAAATTCGAATCGTAATTTAGGGGCTTGAAACATACATTTATTATATAAGGAAAAATTGTAGTATTTGGCTGTAAAAGAGGGTTGTCCGTTAACAGGGGTTTTACTGTCCATCACACATCGCTCTAAGACCACCAATAAACTTATCTAACCCTACTGATAAATATGTGCCGAAAAAGAAATTTCAGAATATAGTCAGGAAGTACATAATGAACTTCATCTTGCAAGCGGATGGTCGCTACATTTTTTTCACCGTTTAAGCGGAACCGCCAATAAAATGTCATATATCTCTTAAGTAAGCTTTTTTTCCGATTTTCTTCAAATTGGTGCAAAGTGACAAAGTGCGATCGTTTAATCATGGTGACGGACTCACATCGCGAGGACCCAGATTGAAATTTCGCTGGTGGAACAGTCGATGATCATCTGAACGTGGCTTCCTCTGGTTCCTAAATTCAAGATGCAAATGCAAGCAGATCTTTCCGTTAAAAAGTCTCGCCGCAGAGCGTGCAAACACACGCAATCCGGCCTACAGCATTTTAGTATTCATGCATGGCACGTCAAGCAATATTAAACCATCATAGTTGCCTGCTTCCGAAATCGGAATAGACATGACAGCACTATTTTCCATCACATAAAACATTCTTAAAAAATATAACTTCACGTCTGGTTTACAACACGTACACGCGCATTCCAACATGTACTTGTTCGTTAGAAGTTCCTTAGAGGAATACTGTATAGGCGAGGTGCATGTGTGATTTTGTAGTAGTATAATGGAAGGTGTAAAGTACAAGGAATATAGAAAGCTCTTCCACTCAAAAATAATCTTTACAAAATACCTGGGCTTTGTTAAGTGCTTGAAAAGGAGGACTTTTTTTTTTAAGGAGGCGAAATATCTCATGTGTGTATATGTGTGTGTGTGCGCGTGCGCGCACGTGCCATTTAAAGGATCAAATATGTTTAGACAAGAAACTTATTTCTAAACACTGTCGTCATGATTCAAAATATTATATGTGCATGTGCAAGGGATACCGAGAGGTACATGTGTGTAATAATAAAACACAGTTGATTTAAAATATATATCGCCGTACTGTTCTTACTTTAATAACTGCCCCTCGTATTTTGTGCTATATATTGTATTTCATTCTGGATTGCTCAGGTCACCAAGTGTGTAAGACCATTATTTTTTAAATGAGCAGTTCGTTTATTATGAATTTAAATAAATACAATACAGAAACATTAACACAAAACGACACAACACCTAATTGAGTAGAAGAGTTCCCACGGAACCCACACACACACACATGAACCGTCTAGAACATGCACAACTTACTTCAAAGAATTTTAAGCTTCTTGCTGTTCCCAAGACGAAGTCTAACTAGTACAATATAACAATATTGATAATGAATATGGTTGTGGCTCATTGGGTTTGAATACTAGTTTATTGACAAGAGAGACAGATTCCTCCATTCATCGCAACTCCTATCACAAAGTATCAAATTACGCTACCTCCAGGAACGATTTACCAGCGTAAAATGAGTTGTAGAGAGTTCCATTTATTTTAATTTAAGAATTTCATATGCTTCCCTGAAATGATTAGAAACATTTCGAGTATACACGTGAATATATAATCTGAACCTCCCTCCCTCGACCAAAAGGCTGAAAATCATAACCACTGCGGGCCACCCACAGAGTCTTCTTGAGATAGTTTGCCTGTAATTAGAACAACCGTATATTGATGTAAATGAATATTTGATTAGTTAACATGCCTTTTCGAACAAAAGGGTTGGAAATAATTAAATTTCTCTGCACATTTTGAACGAAAGATTCGAGCTCAGTTCCGGAAGAATTGTAATCTTACGTATGGGTAATCGCAGCATCACAATGAAGTATTAAAATTTGTAGTAGGATCACCCGTGAAGTAACGCTTATATACTAGAGTGTGTGTGTGTGTGCGTTGGGGAAATGTGCAGATTATTCATGCTTCGCGTATTTGCAGACATGAATTCGCCGTTATAAATATATGCGTGGATATTAGCTGAGAGATTCACACTGTATAATTTATCATTTTGTTTTCTCGCAACTTACCAACCAAAATAAACAAAGATATAATCAATGAGATTATATCAGATGTGATGAAAGTGTGACGAGGGCTGCGAAAAAGATGTACAGAATATTTTTCGAAACAAATGCTTGTGATTTTTTTTCACCACACATTCACTTTCATGTTAGGTACGCATTATAATATCAACGTGATATCACACGTTCGCAGAGCGGCAAATCCTTAACGAGAAACCGTATAAGAGCAGAATGACCGTCCTTTCAGCTAACAGCTTCGACTGAGTTTCAATCAAACTATGCACCTAACCAACAAGTCCTCGATCACTTTTCCTGATGAAAAAGGGAGTCACTGACGGTTTGACTCTATGAGAATGAAGCACCAGTTAACATTGTGGGACACTATTACGGTCCGTTCCCGTCTAGGTCGCGGAAGGGATCAGACATGAAGTTATCACGCTCCGCTCGCCGGCCGCTACAGCCATAGTCCTAGCCGGATTCCAGCCGGGTCAATTACCGAGGGTGGCATTGTCTGTGGCGTTAGTGCGGCATTTTGTGAATTTCTTGATTCTCGTGAGATTTCTTGAGCGTGTTTTTTTTTTAAATGAAACTCTCGTGGTTTTCTTTATTTTTCAAGACTTTGCGTTTATTATTATCTCTAGTTTGATTTCGCCACTGGTTTTTTAGCGATCTTTGGATTTGCCAGGTAAGTGTTTTTATTACTCTCTAATTTTTCAATTATCATTGCGTATTTACGATGAATTACATTTTTTTCTCGCTTTCGTTACATTTGCATTGCCCTTTCGTCAGGTTTTTCCGTTGTTTTTTTGTCGATAATCAATTTTTTTTGTCCACGTTCTCGTTACAGGAGGGAATATCTGCTTCTTTCTTTTCCATCATTATAATGTTTTTCCCGCTTCTTTGATATGTTTTTCAGTTCTTTTTGTTTTTTTTCTACCGTAAGTGTTAGCAAACAGCCTAGGCATTCTGCACAGATATTCTCAGTGACTTTTGCTATTTTGCTTTGGACCAAATTGTTTTGTGCAAAACACTGGTCAGAGTAGTGCCAGTATAATTAAGCTGACTAGGATCATTTTAATTATACTGACACTACTTTGACCTATGTAGCACCCGTTGTGGTTAAAACGAGATTTTCGCTACAATGGTATTCGTTAAAACGGGAATTGACTGTACCTCCACCAGAATGGGCGCTACATACGTCTGAGTAGTGTCAGTTTATTTGTAACCACCCCGTATAATAATAATATAATTATAATAATCGTATTTTGTGCGAGTTATTTGTATTTCATATTTTTCTACGAATAATTTTTGAATAAGTATTCATAATTATTCTCACAGAAGCACCGCAGGAATTTTGGAAGATTATCAAACCCAACTACAAAAGAATGTTTCCACGGCAAAATACAAGTACGTGAATTGCTTTTGGCAATATTGATGCATCAAATAGGAAACCTAGAGTTGGACCGATATTTTCCGATTCCTCTCTAAAAGCGCAATTCCCACTTCATAGATGTCTTCATTATGGACACGTTCACAGAGAGGAATGGTGGAGACCGTCTGTAAGATAGACGAAGATTATTCAACGCATAAACGAGTACGTGTCGGTTCTTCTCGTGACATTTCCAATACATCTCAATTTTCTTATTCTAGGGGGACAAAAAAAGTTTAAGAAGAAATCGAATAGTACAAGCCACACGTTGTGCCTGATCCGACGACATCCGTTTCCTTTTACCTAGATTTTTGCAGAGTCAATTTCTGTTGGAATTCTTAGTGATGTTTGTTTCGAAACGAAAACAAAAGCTAAAATACAATTGTGACGGCAACTAATCTAGAATTGTTTCAAGAATTACTACCATTATTATTGTTATTATTTTTTACATTCGAGTATAAAGGAGTGGATGATGAACTGTTTTAGGTGAACAGCAATATAAAAATCCTTTCTAGTGTTTCTCATAATTGACTATTCATACTTATATTCTAACAGTTTAATTCGATGTCCAAAGTCACTGGGAAAAAGTTCGAATAATTCAATTAATCTACCTTGGATACTTGAAACGACCACAAATTTTAGCATAATCATCAACATCCTAAAAGTATTATAATTATCAATTTTCCGAATTTTATCATCAGTTACGAAAAGTTTTCCCAAATTTGGGTAATTTGTAATTATAATCAAATTTTAATCAAATCTATTTAATCAATAGAGTTTTTTTAAAAATTCTTCACTTTGATATTGATGCACCTGATCACTTTGATATTCTTAACCTTATTACTTTTCATTGCCCACGAATCAACCTTAGATGCTGTAATCTTTTTCATATTCCTCCATATCGTTCTAAACGTTTTGAAAAATTCTCCATTGTACCGATTTCTAAGATGCAGTAATAATGATGTATATTTTTGAATTTTTTTTTCTTATTTTTATTTTATATATACATATGTTTTTATCTTTATCTTATATCCGTATTATATTCGAAAACATTCAGCAATTTTGAAAATTCTTAAAAGTACGAATGTAATAAAATAGAATCCAGTTACTGAAGATAATTTTATGACAATGCTTCAGTGCGCATGTCGATAAAAATTCTATTTCTAAACAAATACACAACAAATTGTGATTGTTTTAGCTAAAAATGAACTTTCATATGAAATAAAGAACAAAATAAATGTATATCGATGTTGTTGCAGGATATCCAATTAAGTCCATCACACAATGTTGGATTTTTTTTCCCTTAAGGCTGCTTATAAAATGCAATTATAATTCGAAAAAAAACACCCCTTAAATGAGATGGCACGGCTTGTCTTTTTCTTGCTAATACCATATGCACCAAATAGAACGTCATGACAGCAACAGGATTCAGATTCCTAATTATATCTCCTTCTCATTACCACCGTACAGATATCACAGTCTAAATAAACATGCATGAACACAATGAGGATTAGGTTGAAAGAAAACTAATGAAAAAAAAAAACGAAGCAGTGAATTAGTATATTTACACATTTTTTTTTAATTTAAAAATAATAGGGTATCTTAATATATTTCTTTGAATTAACTTTTGTTTCTGTCTTACCGACTTCCGTTTTGTATTCATTTCTGAAATTAGTTCTGTCATTCAGTAAGAACTTTGAACGCAGTTTCATTTATTTTTGCGTGTAGAAGGAAAAACACACTCAGGCGAATGGACATCCCTAATTAGCTACACAATAGCTTGGTTGAATATAGTCAAAAAGTCTTACATTGAATGGGATATGCGTTTGTTTTGTTTTTATATGAATAAGTAATGCTGGAATTTTTTTTCCTTCTTTTTTCGAAATGAATTTGTTCTACTGATCCATAGATCTTGGAAATGTTGCAGTATCCAATGAATTTACCTCATTTGTTTTTGTTCCTTGACCAGGAAGTAATTTACAAGTGTAAATGATACATTCGATTGCAAAAAAATGAAACACCCCTGAAAAATAATCTGATTATCTGGAAATTTCGCTACCAAATTCCTTTATGTCATGTATGTAAATGATCAAATTCTCAACAACAAAAAAAAAGGCCAATGAATTTTAATTTCATTCATAGCGAGCGTTTCTACTGCGTAATTAGGATTGTATAAAACAGGTAAAAATTGCGGATGGTTTATGTTTTCTCGTTGTCAGCGTTGCAGTTCATTGGAGATACAGCCAATAATGCGGTTACGACGTTGTCGAATACCTTATAGCCAATTGGATGACTTCATACGTGGTCGCATAGTCGAGATGTGTGAAACTGGCTGGTCATACCAAGCAATACGCTACCACTGCATCGTACGGACACGGTTGTGCAAAGGTGCTGACAGCAATGGTTGCTGCAAGGAACTCATTAGCGGGAATGAAATCGGAATGAAGGTTCTGGAAGGCCAAGGTGCATGAATGTAAGGCAAGATTGGATGATTGTGCGTCATGCCCGAACTTCTCCAACGACATCATTGCCCGCTATCCAACTTGCTACAGCCTCTTCTATGCCACACGTGGTACCTTCCACGATCTCACGGCGCTTGGCTGAAACGGTGCTACGCTTGCAGTGGTATTTAAGAAGTCTGCCTTTAACCCCACAACATCGGCAGAGTCGTCTAGAGTGACGTTGTTGCTGATCATCATGGCTGCCTGCAGAGTACTACTACTACTGGACCAGACTTGCACCTCGTACATATGCATCTGCGGAACTTTTAACGAATTAGTACATGTTGGAATGTGTGTGTATGTGTAGTGAACCTGACGTGAAGTTTGTTTCTGTGCAATGCTTTGTTGTGTAGTGCTTCCATCAAGTTTTCTAACTACGAGTGAAGTGTAATGATTGAATAATTGTATTGTTGTAGGCCTGTTGTGCTCTCTATGGCGAGACTTTCTAACGGGGAGATCGGCTCGCATTCGCGCCTCGAAGTTGAAACCACAGGAAACCTACTTCAGCCGACCACCACCATGGTGACGTTGGGGTTCGAACCCGTCCTCGCGATGCGAAACAGTGCCAAAGTACTAATGTTCCAGTTCCCTCACAAGCTGATAACAATCCTTCATCAAACTCAGACTATGATCCTCTGGCATGAGATGAGATATTTTGGAATTGTCTCACGGTGTCTTGGTGCGCGACTTCTGATAGACAATGAAGTTCCTTGATCCTCGTTGCTGTCAATGGACAATGCGCTGTCTTTATAAACTGAAGAGCCAAAATAACTGGTACAGGCATGCATATGCAAATAAAGAGATATGGAACCAATCAGAGCACGGCGATGCGGTCGGCAACGCCTATATAACACAACAAGTGTCTGGCATAGTTGTAAGATCAGTTACTGCTGCTACAATGGCAGGTTATCGAGATTTAAGTGAGTTTGAACGTGGTGTTATAGTCGGCGCACGAGAGATGGGACATAGCATCTCCGAGGTAGCGATGAAATTTGGATGTTCACGTACGACCATTTCACGAGTGTACCGTGAATATCGGGAATCCGGTAAAAAATTAAATCTGCGACATCGCTGCGGCCGGAAAAAGATCATGCAACAACGGGACCAACGACGACTGACGAGAATCATTAAACGTGACAGACGTGCAACCCTTCCGCAAATTGCTGCAGATTTCAATGCTGGGCCATTAACAAGTGTCAGTGTGCAAACCATTCAACGAAACATCATCGATGTGGGCTTTCGGAGCCGAAGTCCCACTCGTGTACCCTTGATGACTGCACGACACAAAGCTTTACGCCTCGCCTGGGCCCGACAACAGCGACATTGGACTGTTGAGAACTGGAAACACGTTGCCTGGTCTGACGAGTCTCGGTTCCAATTGCTCCGAGCTGATGGACGTGTACGGGTATGGAGACAACCTCATGAATCCATGGACCCTACATGTCAACAGGGGACTTTTCAAGCTGGTGGAGGCTCTGTGATGGTATGGGGCGTGTGCAGTTGGCGTGATATGGGACCCCTGATACGTCTAGATACGACTCTGACAGGTGACAGGTACGTAAGCATCCTGCCTGATCACCTGCACCCATTCATGTCCATTGTGCATACCAACGGACTTGGACAGTTTCAGCAGGACAATGCGACACCCCATACGTCCAGAATTGCTACAAAGTGGCTCCAGGAACACTCTTCTGACTTTAGACACTTCGCTGGCCACCGAAATCCCCAGACATGAACATTATTGAACATATCTGGGATGCCTTGCAACGTTCTGTTCAGAAGAGATCTCCACCCCCTCTTACTCCTACGGATTTATGGACAGCCCTGCAGGATTCATGGTGTCAAGTACCTCCAGCACTACTTCCGACATTAGTCGAGTCAATTGCCACGTCGTGTTGCGGCACTTCTGCGTGCTCGCGGGGGCCCTACACGATATTAGGCAGGTGAACCAGTTTTTTTGGCTCTTCAGTGTAAATAAAGTCCCACTTTGGAATAGCCATAAAAGAAATACTTATCAAACTTGGTAATAGTTTGCAGGTGGTCAAGGGATTCAAATGTCCAAAAAAAAAAAAGTCAATCGTTCCAAATCGGGTTACTGCGTTCTCAACAGTAGCTCTTAGCATATCAGAAAGACGGTTTTTTTCGGACATGTCGGTGTATCGGTGCCATTGCGATTTTGCATAACCCCACAAAGAGTTTTGTTTTAGAAACGATTAAAAACATTTTAAACCGAAGTCTTCATGTCTTTTTTCATTTAACAATATTGCATACAACGCCGTTTCCCGCTAGTAGTTTGTGAACTACTTTTTTGCGGAAAATTTAATCTCATGATCTCCTGTAAACGATTTCCAAGTTTGGCAAATTTTGCCCAGTATGTAGATTTCTTTTTATGGCCATTTCAAAGTGTAAATTTAATTATAAAGGCCATGTATATCTCTGCATTGATACGAGTGTTTATGTGTGGGGTTTTTTTTCACACAAAAAATTTTAACACACTTATACCAATTGCCGTCAAAATTCCCAGAATACAAGAACCGAAGTTGCCTCCAAGCAGGACAGAAGTTATTCTAACCACGGTGCAGCTTGCTCCTGTGTAATATAAAAAAGACAGTCCGAAAAACATCTGTGAAAGAAGAAAACCACAACACCCATTTTGAGAATATCATTGTTTCACCAACAGCTAATGTCCTATACTGAAGCGAGTGAAGGGATGAGATGTTCAGGGTAGAGCTAAAGGAGGTTATAGAACCTTTCAGAAATATTTACGAATGTAACAAAATACATGGTTCTTTGCCAAAGAAAACTTCTCTCCTTGCAGCAGGCAAAGTCATAAAACTGAAAACTGACCAGTCGGTAGGGACAATTCATAAAAAGCGAAGGGAAGGCGTGTATTTCTTCTTACTTTTTGCTTTTTTTATCTTCTGTCAGGGTTGGAAAAAAGCATTGTGCTGGTGGTCGTTTTTGACGGTAAAGTGGCTCCATCTGTTATGGAAGTTGGGGGAAATGGCATTGGAAAGGATGCTCGCGCAGACGACATCCTTTCTCAATTTTCGAATCTGGTAACCTCACATATAAGCAACATTAACGCATGCATTGTAGACAGCATTACCTAAAACGAATCAATACTAATTTTCCGCATTTTCCTGTTTGTGGTGTTGTAATATTGATATTTTGGAATGGATGTTTTGGAAAGATGCATGTGTCGCTCACAGAAATTAATAATTTGAAAATATATTCCGGTTGCATAGGAAACACCCTTTATCTGGAACAACTCACGATCCACCGTGTCACTGAAAAACGAAAAGAAAGTTGTTGCCATTTCTCTAATGAGCCTAACAACAGAATGTTCTATTAGCTCAGGTATTTTAATTCGTAAACAACTGAAAATGAGGGAAAGAAAAGCATATGAAGCGTATGTAAAATTAAAAAGCATATGAAGCGTATGTAAAATTAAAAAGCATATGAAGCGTATGTAAAATTAAAAAGCATATGAAGCGTATGTAAAATTAAAAAGCATATGAAGCGTATGTAAAATTAAAAAGCATATGAAGCGTATGTAAAATTAAAAAGCATATGAAGCCATGTTAATAAATGGAATAGCTTACCCCCGGAGGTAGTAAATTGTAACACAATTGACACGTTTAAAAAGAAATACGATAAACATGTTGGGGTAAATCGAGAAGCTATCCATTCTTAGAATAAGACAACCATAAGTATTCTTTATGGGCGTTGTATAATATTTTATCACATGTATATATTGTTCATAATTTTTATTTATTGCATTTTTAATTGGGTTGCTTTATTTTTGAAATATATGACATCCACATTTTTATGGGCATCTTTTTATCAGCCACCTCGTTGGGCATTTTGTCTGTTGTGGCGTTGTATTTGTATTTGTATGGAAGCAGCTTGTCCATTAGTTTAAGCGGTTCTTTCTGTCATTTTCAGTGATTTTCGAGATTAAATATCTAAACGAATATTTCACTTGAATACCATGGAATTTTTTTTGTTGGCCTCAGGAGAGAAAGGGCAAAAGCTTTCTATATGTTGTTGCTGTTTATTTGGTCAAACTTTTTCAATATCTGAAGTCTGCATGTTATTCGGATAATTTTTTCCAAGCGGAAGTGTTTCTAGGATCAACGGTTCGCGAGTTGTTTCAGGATGAAAGGAATTTCCTATTCACACTGCATATCCCGTTGTTTCGAACATAAGTTAAAATACGGGATTGAATCATGTTGCAAATCGTGTTCATCATCAAATTAACAGAAATAAAAAATGTCCCCGTCCCGTTATTTAACACTTCACAAATGCAAAACAATGCAAAACAGATTTCTCAGTTTCCCGTTGACAACGTAATATTATGACAATTATTGGTGCGATTTCATAAACTTTGGTTGCAAACTTTCGTGAATATAATACACATAATCAATTTTTCAATCAATAAAATAAATAAACACTAAAGTAAATAGCTTAAAACAATAGTCAAAAATGATTTTTCTTTTGTCGATCTCTTACACATAGAATTTGAAATAAATTCCGCTAAAATGGCAAAAGCTCTTTTGCACTTTAAGTGTGGATTTTTTTTCAGATTTTTTGCATACAAAAATGGACGAGTTCCAATCAAATTTTATTGTGATAATACATCAGGGATACACAGCAGCACAAATAATAGAAGAGACATTCGCAAATACTGTATCTCATTACACAGTGCAGAAACGTTTCGCTTTCCAAAAATCTTAACGTTCCACTTTATTGCAGCTGATATTCAGCTGTTAACTAAATGTGCTATTCGATTTCCTATTCTTTTTTTTTTTTGGGGGGGGGAAGGGAAAAACTTATCTCACTATTTATATATCCAATACTTTGTTATAGAAACGGTAACGTCTGTGAAAATTTCGTTATTTTATAGTTTGTTTGTTTTTTTGGTTTTATTCCTGATCTGACGTCATCTTGTCTCCTGTTCTAAATTAGAACGAAAAATAAGAAGAATAGCGAATGCCAATGCATCCTAGGTTCGTTTCTACGCTTCACTGGGAAATTCGATTTTCATTTCGTTTAAAACTAGTACGTTAAGAAATGAAAAAAAGACAGAAAAAAACTCCATAAGGAAAACAAAAAAAAGTGAAATGAGCTTCTTTTTCTGTAATGTATATGAAAAAAGATGAAAAAAATTTTCTTCGCAGAATATTTCTTTTCCTTATTCTTATCCTGTTTTTTTCCAGGTTTTTTCTTTCATTTCCATTTCCGTAGTGGAAAAAAAAACAACTTTTTTTTTCCATGAACTTGGACAAAACTACAATACGAAAGGCTTTCCGATTCCTTTGCATTATTAAAGCTCCTTGTTTGTTTCCCTGCCTTTATTTTTGTCTGTCTTCTCTAAGTTCCATAGAAATAATACGTTCCTACGTTCCTAGAACTGATCTCTACAAATTTAAAATATTATCACTGTATATATAAATTAAATATACGTTTCTTAAAAGAGATTTGCTCGGGGCATTTCAATAGGATTTACTTTCCTGAAGTATTTATTTTCCTTTAATATTAGAAATACAAATTTGATATGGTTGGTTGGCATGCATTATTTTGTTAAATTTTGTTATTTTGCTGACGTTATAAAACAATAGGAATGATATAGTACGATTTTTTATTCGATAGTATGTACACCACCACTGAGAGCAGCAAACCTAAAATGGTACAAATATTCAATTATAACACTCACTCCACTTCTGAAATATAGATGGCAGCACTAAATATTCTGAGATTACACTATGAAAAGTGATAACTATCGACCGCCCAAATAATTACACCCGTGATTCCCTGTGAAAAACTAATACGTAAAGTTTTTTTCGTTTTTTGATCGGAGGAATATTGAGTCAGTTATAGCGATTTGCCAACGGCCGTACCATGCTGAAAACACCGGTTCCCATCCGTTCACCGAAGTTAAACAGCATCGGGCGCGGTTAGTACTTGGGAGGGTGACCATCTAGGAACACCGCGTGCTGTTGGCATCACTTAAGGGACAGAGCCTGAGCCAAGACTGGTCTTAGTTAAAGAGCCGATATTGCCATATGGCGATGTGGCCTGGGCATCTTTCGGTCTGACGGTCTTAGTTATAACGATTTGAAATTTTGTGGCGTGTAATTTTTCTAACGGTCAGTTACTCACCAGACACCGAACGAAAGTAAGATTTCGCTTAGAAGCCCAGTTCGGCCTTCTTCCAGGATTGGCGCTTTTTCTCTCCATGTAAAGGATATTATAACCTTGTTATTATGTGCAGCTTACGTGTTAGCCGCTGTGGTGGTCGAGTGGTCATAGTGACGGACTCGCATCGCGGGGACCCGGGTTCGAGCCCCACCGTCGCCACAGTGGTGGGCGGCTGAAGTTGGTTTACTGTGGTGCCCAACTTCGAGGCGCAAATGCGAGCGTGTCTCCCCGTTAAAAAGTCTCGCCACAGAGAGCAACAGACCTACAAACAGTACAAATATTCAGTCACGACACATCACTCACTTCAATTCTGAGATATAGATGGCAGCACTGAAAAATCATACACAGCACTAGATACGCACTCAGACTGTTAAGTACACACAATTACACTTACGGCACAACTCACTAGGTAGAAAATTGCCTATGGCGATAGCCCTGAGTTGTGCTAGGTTAAAAAAAAAAAAAAAAAAAAAAAAATGAGGTGTTAGCTTCGTCCATTTTGTTGGCATTTTTATCAACAGATTTGTTAAGAGTTAGACATATGAGATCTATAATTTTAAACCAAATCAACAATTTTTCGTTACTATGTGGTAATTTGCGAGTGGATTTCTGTTGACTACGTGCGAAACTATCGGATGCGCTCCATATTTTCGTCTGACATGCAGGGACGGCCAGGGGATATCCCTTTACACAGACAACTCGTGAATCGGAATTGTTTATACCATTGCCTAATGTTCTGAGCGGTAGGAAGTTCAACACCAGTTAACTCCTTCGAAAGCTACTACAGGTAAGGGGTCGTTCAAGCATTACGTCATCATCGAGGGGGGGGGGGGTTCCGATTTGCTGACTTTTGATGACAAGGAGGGGAGGGGGGTTTGGATAATGTTTACGTCAACAACCACCCTTTATGAAAATATGCGTTAGGATTCAGAGGGGGTAGATTTGATGACGAAATTTTGCTGACAAGGGGGTGGAGGGGGTCAAAAATGACGAAAAATTTGCTTACGTAATACTTGAACGGCCCCTAAACCACTCAACCAGATGGCTGAAATGTTAAAAAGTGAGATTATGATTATACTAAATAATCATAACTAAATAATCCTGCTACGGAATATTTAGTTATGTTTTGTTATCGGAGGTTCTTTGAGACTCAAACCTTCATGTTGGATTCCAATCTAAAAAATCCCCGATAAACATTTTTCCACAGGCATTTGTGTCTGTTCTACAACTCATCACTATATATGACTCTATCATGACTTTTGTCTCCTATATCATCATTTTCATTTATTTGAGTTTTTATTTAATGATTTTTTTCGTCGAACACATTGTACATAGAATTCGGTCCTTCATTCCAGTTGCATTGACACAATGAAGTATTGAAGTTAATTAAATTTTCCTCGTCAGTAAACCAGTAAGATAATTTCAAGTGAGCAGTTTATAACAGGAAAAATTACTTTTCCAATATTAATTGCCGACTTACTTTAAGTTGTTCCATTATGCCGCAATGAGGAATCAAGTACGAACTGGGGAAGCGTATTTGATGTCTAATGATTACGCGATATTCAGAAGAAATGTTCCTACTCCTCCCCGTTTCATGAGTGAATCATTCTTGTCACGTGCGATCGTTAAAATTTCGATCTTTCGAAATAAGCACCGAGGCGTTAAATTACTTCTTCTTAATGCCCGTAATACTCAGTGGAATAATAGAATTTCCTACTAATATCAATGAGGCTTTTATTACGGTCATGTTTCAACTATTACGGTATCCTAATTTGAATGTATGTGCATACATCATCAATGACATCCACTAAAAATATTTTTAGCTAATAGACTTTTTGTTTCTCTGGTGAAGCGATGTTTTATTTTCACTTTTCTGAAGTGATGAATGATTTAGTGGAGAAAATGAATTGAAAAATGTATTGTTTTTTAAGCGTATGGAATTTAGAATGTGTCATTGACAATAATTCTGTTTTCCAAAATTGTGGTTTTAGTTTCATTCATGAAAGCTATAATTAGAAGCATTAACGCTAGAAACACGGACAGGGATCTTTATGACCCTGCATGCTGTTTACGCTTACATATCTCTGCTGAGAATAAACTGAACCATCTGAAATTTCTCGCTCTTCCTGAATCATCATATTCTTATTCTATACCAAACTTTTTTTTCTTTATATTTTTTAATAACGAAGATACTAGAAAGACGGAGGGGACTCATAGTGAACCTTCCTTATGCGCACATTATGCTGCAAATACCACTATCATCTCCACAATTGGTTTATAAATGGGTTGTAATCCTCTGAAAGTCCTTTTTTTGCATTTGACCTTCCGAGTGACCTTTCTTCGACCCAAGTCTTATCTGCAAGTGTCCGTCAGCAGGTGTATCATTTTTGGTTTTCTGTCAAGCATTCTCGCCATAGGATCGATAAATTGTCTATTTTAGGACGTAGAAAATTTGTGCGTATGTTCAAAGAGTTAGTTTAGCAATGGCGAGAAAACGAATATTGAGAGAAAATCAAGGCCTCATACTTTATGCGTCAAAAACATAAATGAATGTGTTCCGAGTTCGTGGCGCCTTATTTTTAGCGATGAAATGATGTGACATACAGAAATGTAAGAAGCTAAAATCATCTTCGTCTAAATGAAACTTCCTGGTCAGTTTCTTTGCCTGAACTAGATGCAATGATATCCATTATTTATTTATTTATTTACACATCTCAGCAGGCTGAGCCCAATTACAGAGATGGGAAACCACCACGGACATAAAAAAAATACGAAAAATACAAGTAGTGAAAATTTATAGAAAAGTAAAGTGTGTGTGTGTGTATATATATATGTATATAAAATAATAATTCTTCGAATTTACACGTTAAAAATAAAGTCATCAACAAACATATAATACAAAAATATATATGCGCAACGGAAACACACATTGAGAAATCAATATAAGGAAGAGAGAACATCCAAAATAAAGAATGAAAAACCGAAAATAGGTGAGAAAACAAAACAATGATGATGTCATAGCATCGGACATAAAAGAAACCTTAATCAGAAATATATACAAATTCATATAGTACTCAGTAGAATAAGGAATCTTTATGAAAACTACCTGGGAATTCACCCGTATTACAATTTTTGTATGCTCGCAAATTTGTTGAAGTATTTAAAATGTAAGAGTATAGTACTCGTGCGTGAACGAAGTGAATAAAAACCATTTCGGGAAATGTGATCCCGTCGCTCGCGAGATGACACGAAAATGTTAATTAGGCTCGTCAGATAAAAGTGATAGATTCTGCAGTGAAGAACTTTGTGTAAGAATTATAGTTCTCGCATTGTACGTCTGCTATCGAGAGATTTCATCTTGAACAAAGAGAGAAGATCCGAAGCAGGCACATCTGGGACGTACACACCAAAAGTCTTTCGGAATATAATGACCTCAAAATTTTTTTCTGTACACGTTCAATACCCACGCTCATCACTGTAGGAATATGGCCCCATATCACTGAGCCATACTCAAGTGAGGGTAAGAAATATGCGAAATACAGTCGTATCATCGCTGGAACTGAGGTGAATGGCCCAGACGACCTAACGAGAAAGCCAAGTGACTTGTTGGACTTTGACAAGACAATTTCCGCATGAGCGTTGAAGTTCAAATCACTCTTGAAAATTACACCTAAATCCATTAGGTGCAATGCATGTAATTTTCGCGTAAATGGAACGACACTGCACTTTGAAACATTCAGACCCCGACTGTAGTCACGACACCAATCATTCAGATGGAATATATCATTTTGAAGAGCCAAATAGTCTTTTATGGAATCAATTGATGGCATTTTAAGTCATCAGCGAAAATGAGGCAACGTCTGTTTTGAAGATACAACGGTAAGTCATTTACAAAAATGAGAAAGAGTAACGGACCAAATTGAACCCCAGAGGAACACCAGACGTGCTTGTATATGGTTTAGAAAGATTTCCTGATGGCAGCCTAACGATGTTTGTTCCATCACTCAAATAGGATGCGAGCCAAACTACAGATTCATTTGGCAAACGAAGTTGTGAGCATAATTTCGTTAAGAGCACATGGTGATCAACTCGATCGAAAGCCTTTTTAAAATCTGTACATGGTGTCTATCTGCTCCCCATTGTCAAGAGCAACAAACAAATCATGGGTGAAGTTTGTAAGGTTGGTTACAGTTGAGCGTTTGCGAACAAAACCGTGATGAAACGGACTCAATCAAAGTGCAAAGTGACTATAAAGTTTTTCATAAATCAATGATTCTAGAATATTTACGTAAGAACTTAGAATCGAAACTTAGTTACATTGGACAGATCACCCGTTTATGAATGGGAACTATGCTTGCCAATTTCCACGACGAAGGGGAACAACCTCTTTTCAATGATTTATTGAATATAATTGTTAACGGACGTACGAGTAATTCGTCACAACCTTTGACCTTATTAGCCGGAACACCATCTGGATCGATGGTACTGGATGACTTGAGCTTCCTTATAGCGCATAAGACCTCAGTCGTCGGTTCGGCGTTCCCCTATTTTTTTCCCAAACAATGACAAAAGATCCTTTCAAAGAAATTTTGAAACTCATTTGATTCTATTTGAAATCTGAAAGGTCTGAATGATTGAAAATTGACAAATTTGCTCTTACACCTCCACTACGGGCTTCATTCATAGAAAACAGTGCGACTTGCTACTAACCCAATCTAACTATCGATGGATTTTTTTTACACTGGAGCAGATAACACCAGCCGACATCTTGTCCATGAACATGTTGTAATTCAGTTAGTCGAATCTTATCTAGGAAAAAGTCAAAACATTACAGTAAATAATTATTTTACGTCACTGCGATTATGTGCATTTTTGAAATGGAAATCGGTAAGCTTGGTTGGGCCCTTTCAAAAAGACCATCGTGAGACCTCCAACTGCAAAAACAGGAAAACAAGATCTATACCCATGAATCGTATTCAGAACTGGAACTGATATCACGCTGACACACTATCAGGGAAAAGGAATAAAAATGTTCTAGTTCTGAGTTCACTTCATACTGATATAGCTTTGAATGAAAACGAAAAAAAGATCCCAAAAAACAATTGCCTACTGTAACGAAACTAAATATGGAATCGGCATCGTTGATCAAATGGTGCGATTATACACGACCAAGACCGGAAGTAGTCGCTGGCCAATGCATGTATTTTCTAACATTTTGGATACGTCAGCGATAAATTTATTTATTTATTTATTTTTATTTATACAATATTGTTTTTCCGAGGCCTACACAAGAGGATGCGGAATTATATATGGCAAAAGTGTCAATTGATGGTACGAGAAAATTCAGAAATCGTAGTGCATCCTACAATATTTGATGGTAGGTTGTTCCAGTCGATAATAGTTCTTGGGAAAAAGCTAAATTTGTGACAATCTGAAGAGGCAAAGATGGGCTGTAATTTTTTGGAATGATTGAGTCTAACAGAGAAATGTGAAGGTTGGATTAGAATATTGGATGTATCAATATTAAAAACCCCATGGAGGAGTTTGTAAAGAAAAGTTAAACGAGAGATAAGTCGAAGAGAGGAGAGCGGTTGGATATTGAGTTGTCGCTTGAGTTCCGTTATAGAGACATGTGAAGACCAACAGTTGAAAATGAAACGAGTGGACTTATTTTGGATAGATTCTAATTTGTCCATGTTGGTTTGGGTGTGGGGGGTCCCAGGCTTCACAGGCATAGGAGAGGGCAGGGGGAATATACGTTTGGTAGCACAAGTGAAGAAAATGACGAGTGGAGTATTTTAGGTTACGGCGAAGGAAAAACTGTTTTTGGAGACATTTATTAAAGATATAATCAACGTGAAGTTTCCAGCGGAGATCGGAAGAGATTATAATGCCCAGGTATTTATATTGGGAAACCTCAGAGATCAAAGAGTCGTTTATAGAATAGGGGAATTCGTGAGGGATTCTTTTACGGGTCACTTTCATAAAAACAGTTTTTGAGAAATTGAGGGGTAATTCCCAGGTTGAGCACCATTTGGAAATAATATTAAGGTTGTGTTGGAGAGATTCTTGGTCAGAAAGATTGGACACTGTTTTATAGATGACACAGTCATCAGCGAAGAGTCTAATGCGGCAGTTTATGGAGTCGGGTAGATCATTTATGTAAATTAAAAATAATAAAGGCGAGAGGACCGAGCCCTGGGGTGTGCCAGATTTGACATGAAGAAGAGGAGAGTTCTGGCTCTTGTACGAGACAAACTGGCTACGGTTAATAAGGAAGGCCTCCACCCATTTCAGCAGTTAAACATTTAGTCCAAGGTATGAAAGTTTTAGTAGAAATTTATTATGAGGCATCTGTCAAATGCTTTGGAAAAATCTAGGAAAATTATGTCGGATTGGAGGTTTTTATCAATGGAGTCTGTTAATTCATGTATGAAAAGTGTTAATTGGGTAGATACTGATAACGATGATCGAAAACCATGTTGGTTAGGGAAGAAAAAGTTAATCGAATCGAGGTGGGTACGGATATTCTTGGCAATTATGTGTTCAAAGATGTGTTCTTGCTTGCAGCAAGAGGAGGTGATTGCAATAGGTCTAAAGTTGAGAGGGTGGGAGAGTGAGCCAGATTTATGGATAGGAATTATTTTAAATGCTTGGATTTTGTACAAGTCACAGGAAAAAGAATCACTCTGTGAACTTACATATTGCAGTAATGAGAAGAACTTTGTGCTGAGCATTTCAACTTGGAACTACAATTCAAAATGCTATAATAAACAAACCACCTATTGATGGAGACGAAAAATGACCGAAATTCCAACTAAGAAAGAACTGCAAAGACAATAAAACGCTTCAATCTTGTACGCAATGCAGAAAACCAGTACGCGGCAAATGTGCATCGAGAGAGGTGATTTGTACAGAATGCTTCTCACACAAAATACAATCACACATCATTCTCAACTAAAAATACAATCGAATTCCGTTATAACGAACTTCAAGAGACCGGAGAAATCACTTCATCATAACGAAATTTCGTTATTAAGGAATTTCAGGTTATCGCATTGTTCCTATGTAAACTTCTCCGGGAGATTAGAAAAGTGTTCGTTAAAATGAGATTTTCGCTATAACGGTATTCGTTAAAACGGGATTCGACTGTAATATAGCAACTGAATCACATAAGTATACATGATTTAGTCCGATTAAATAATTATGAATAAATGCGATTAAATATTCCATATGTATGTATATTATTCACACTAAACCAGCAATTCACCAAACCACTAATTCGCTAAACATCTGCAGCATCAAAAAAGAACAGAATTAGTTACAAAGGTCACAACAAACAAAATGCTCAATGAGGTGGCTGAAAAATGATGCCCATAAAAAATATAGATATCGAATAGTTCAAGAGCATCAGCATTTATTAGAATAACAATTAAATGCATAGCATATTGTTAGTTAACTAAAATTAAAATTAAGGAAATTATCCATCTTTCTGAAAACCACACAATTTTTTCCAGAGTTTGAATCGATATACTTTTCAGTTCATTTGTGAATGGTATAATAATTGTAATCTCTCTAAGCCTATCTGCCATCCCATGTTAATCCAAAATATGTAAGACAGATGGCAGTACTAATGTAATACGAAGCAAACATGACTCGGATAACATAAATACGTTAGGTTCACGCAATATACACACGTGCACACAACGCATTACTGCATGAAATCGAATCGTTAGAAATTTTCCAGAACAATGCACGTATATGAGGTGAGGTTAACTCGCCTTCGCCATCTAGGAAAGCTCTGTCGATGGATGGGGGCACATGACAAGAAGCGACCGTTGACCTTATCGTGTACATAGTGTGTTATCTCCTGTTTAAATGGAAATTTTTGAATTAATGTTTTTGACACCCCATTTAATTGGTGGTTGGCTTCATGCTCAATCGAAAATGGTTTTGTTCTTAATAAACTTTAAGTGACACCCGACATAAAGTGTTTATATTGCCTGTGCGACTGAGACTGGGTGCCACTCGGTTTTCTCATTCTCATCCTTAAGTGGAGCGAGAGAGGTGCATTATCAGAAATATTATTGCATTAGAACATCACCGAGGATTCCGGAATTTAAACATAATGCAAGAAGAGTGATGGGTTGTCCATCTGTTGCGGTTTGACCGATATGGTAGAAGTTGACGATTTTTAGTATCTTTTGTATAACAGGGTGTGACTTAATTGATGATCAGAACAGTAAAGGGTGGTAGAACTCGTCAAAACAAACAACTTTCACCATACAATGTGGGGTCGGGCAGCAAGCGACAAACTACGAGAGAGCACTTACTCTGGAGTAGAGGAAACGTGAATTTTCACAGATCCCATCATTCCGCAGCTTGAGAAGTAGCAATATTCGAATGCGACGAATGTCGATATGCACATTATTTACGAGGCTGCAAACGGCAATGCCTTAGAAGAGGCAACATCATAAGGGGAGCGTTTTCCAAACAGGGTGGTGATCGATCGAAGACCATTTCAACGCGTGCACAGACAACTCGTGGAGACGGGCTCACAATCCTTATCCAAAGACATGACGCACGTCAAACAAAGAGCATGAGAACGGTAAATCGATAGAGGCGATCCTTGATGTATAGGACGATCAGCCTGAACGAAGCATGCTTGGCCTCCCAGATCTCCAGATCTGTCCTGCCAGAGTTTTTTCCCTAGGGACAACTGCAAAAACCGTCGTTTACTAGATGCCGATCGAGTCACGAGAGGACTCCGAATTGGTGTTGCAGATGCAGAGACGTTCATAAAATGCCAGGAATCTTTCAACTTGTACGCAATTCACTCCGTCACCGATGTGATGTCTATATCACAGCTTGTGGTCGTTGATTTCAGCATTTGTTGTAAAGTTTTCGGTAATAAAGATTCTTTATCCTTTATTATTCGTCTTTACTGTACATCATTTTTCACAGTGCAAGCACCCTCTCGCGGCTCGCCCCTTGCTTTCCTACCCCACATTTTATGGTGAAAGCTGTTCATTTTGGCGAGTTCTGACCATCAGTTTAGTTACCCTCTAATTTGGTGAAATACTCGAAAATTTCCAGTTTAAAAAGCTGAAGAAATTAAAGCCAGGACTCTGTCGCTGGTTTTATCGAACACCTTCTAGAGATGGAAGGCCTCCGCACGCGTTGCCAAGCTCATCTGTAACGTCATTAAGACTACCTAGCAAGTTTGCCACATTTTGAACCACACCTTCTTATTTCATTTCTTCTTATTTTGAAGGAGAATCTTCTTGGTTGGCTGACAAATGCCCCCTGAATATTCTGAGGGAAACTGGACTACTCACTCACGTCACAAGCAGCGTGCGGAGGCCTTCTATCTCTAGAAGGTGCTGACTTATCCCGAGATTTCTTCCTAAACAACTCCGTAGACGAAGGGCTACCATATACGATCCCCGTCAGAGAATCCGGGGTTCGAATTCCGACAGGTCACTAACAAAAGTTTTCCCCACACAGGTAAAGGCTGACATCCCGGAAGGGAGGAGCCCGAGTCATGTCTGATCTGACAGAGATCTTTCCCAGCCCAGCTTCGTAGCAGAGTCAGGAAAAAAGTGAATGCACCTAGCAATCTGAATGCGTATCTAGTACTCCGTAGAATTTTTCGGTGCTGCCATCTATGTTTCCAATTGCGGGTAAAGTGTAATGAATATATATTTGTACCGTTGTAGGTATGTTGCTCTCTGTAGCGAGACTTTTTACGGGCAGATCGGCTTGCATCCTCACCTTGAGGTTGAGAACCAGAGGAAATCAACTTCAGCCGGTGGGGTACGAACCTGGGACCTCGCGATGCGAATCCGTCACTATAACGACTCCATCACCACAGCGGCTCAGTTTATATATATATAGAAACGGTAAATATTTTATCATAATTTTTTAAGTTCAAACACAAAATGTATACAAAACATTAAGTTAAATATCAAGGCTTAAATCGATTTCTTTGAAAAAATAAATCTTTAAAAAAAATGTCTTCGAAGAACTGCCAACGAAATCGATTTCTTGAATTTACTCTCGATGCTGTGGAGTTCTGTGTAAACACACAGGCAGTTTAAAATGTAAACATGTATCTAGACTAGCGGACTCTGTCGAAGAGGAACTGCACGCTTTCAGTTTCCCGTTTCCGACGGTCAATCAACTCGCATGGTTGTTATCCATGCGAATGCGCATGTTGCGAGGATATGAATTTCGAGGAATGTTTTCGAGCAGCATCATGAACATTCTGTCTCCGCTGACATTGCATCAGCTAGCATTTCAAGTCAGTGCAAAATCTGCACCATCAGTTCCAAATAAGGTAATTGCTCTTCACAAAAGGTATTTTTCTCACAAGTTTGGGCCAAGCATGTGCGGATCTTTGACGAATTGGTTCAAATTTCTGTGTTATGTAACAATAATGTAGAGAAAGAAATTAAAAATATTTGCTAGGATTTTTGCTTTTTCTTTACGATTGGACAGTCTTCGTTAAAGTAAATATATTCACTTTTTTTCGGGACCTAAAAAATTTGCAAGCCCTGGACATGTGTCCCATTCTCTCATGTTAGAGAAGGGCACTAGTTTTTCATAATTACAGTTCTTAAAATTCGCATTTATTCTCATGAGAACGAATCCTCAACACGTAACATTAATTGTAACACTTTTGATACGATCATTGGTCTTTCAAAAAATAACCTTTTTTTTATACATAGAAAGCATGAGAATATATTTTATCCTGGAATAACTCGCGAACCGTTGATCCTAGAAGCACAGCTTTCAATTGGAAAGAAAAGTATTTCAATAGTGTGTGGACTCCACATTCATTCTGCAAGGCGCTGCATATTTTTTTAAATAAAAAAACATTAACGTTACATATACAAATACAAATACAAATACAAATACAAATACAACGCCACAACAGGCAAATTGCCCAACGAGGTGGCTGACTTAAGAACATCATGGATCCCTGAGCCCCTACCTACTACTGCTACACCACACATGAACCCCCCAACGAATCGGTACATGCGGGAATGTGCGTGTACGTGTAGTGCAACCTGACGTAAAGTTTGTTTCGTCAGGTTGCACTGTAAGGTTCATATGGTACTGTAAGGTTCAGGAGAAAAGAGGTTGGGAAAAGGCGGACGTGAAACAGGAGTCGCGACAGAGAGAAACGAGAACGTTAGGAGACATTCGAAAAAGATAGAGAAGTGCGAAAGTTTGTACCGAAGAGACAGGACTGTTTCGTGGAAGTGTTGGATAATAAATTGAATAAAGCGTTGTTTTCTTCTTTTTGGGAGTCTAGAATCCAGTTATTTCGCCCTCGAATCGTAGTGGAGGTACAGCCGAAGACCTACGACCGATAAGAAGTCGGGGGAAACTTTACTGGTGCAGTCGACAGGATAGGGTCGTGGCTTCGACGACTCAAGATTGTGAGCTGAATTCGAAGAAGAGTGTCCTAGCGACGGTGGAACCACCCCGGTTCGTATAGAAGGATAGCAGCAGCGTCGAGCTCCCACGCTGGTTTTTTTTTCGTCAAGTCAACACGACAACCGGTGCTGAGAGGGGCAATCCTGCCTAGGGAAGAGAAGCAAGTGTTGTGCGGCGGTATCGAGACGATAAATAAAGATGGCGTATTTGGCAAAAGGGAACAAGGAGGATCTGGAGACCATGGCCGCCAACTTAGGGGTAGAAGTCCGACCGGAGTTCAACTTAATGCATTTAGTGAGTACCATACAGGAAAGTGAACTGTACAACGAAGTGACATGCAGAGAGATGCTGAAAACGATCATAAGCAATAGGAAAGAGAGAGAAGAGATGGAGGAGCGGAGTAGAGAGAGATGGAGATTGAGGAGCGGCGTAGAGAGAGAGATGGAGATTGAGGAGCGGCGTAGAGAAAAGGAGATGGAACATGAACTCGAAAGACTGAGGATCGAGACAGGAGCCAGAAGAGAGGAGAATAATCAGGCTGGGGGCGCCAGAACCCCCGGCCGGGATTTCCAGAACCTGATGCAAAAGTTCAGGATGGAAGAGGACATAAGTCTGTACCTGGTGCTGTTCGAGCGGCAAGCTCGTCGTGTGGCCCTGGCACGGGAAGATTGGTTAGCTGAGCTCTTGGGACTTCTTCCCTACGAGATGAACCAGTTAATTGCCCGCGAACCAGAAGAGCAAGTACAGAACTATAACCAAGTTAAAGAATTATTATTGCGGAGATTCAAACTCACCCCAGAGAAGTTCCGACAGATGTTTTCTTCGCGCCACAAGAATCAAGAGGGCACTTGGAGAGACTTCTACCACGAACTGTGTACCTATTTTGATGGGTGGACGGCGGCTTTGGGGGTCACGACGTTTTAGCGACTAAGAGATTTAATCATCAGCGATCAAATGAAAAAAAACGCGTCCCAGCAGATTTTAAAGAACATTATCTGGACGAATGGAGTGGTATGGTGTCTCCAAGTGAGCTATCGGAGAAACTAGATAGGTTTGATGATGTGAAGAGGACTCTGAAGACACCCTTCCCTAGTGACAGAACGAGAACCTCAACACCGGTTCATCAAAATCCGAGATGGAAAGCCAGCGAAAACCAGAGACTTCAGGGTGAGTCCTTCCCACCTAAAGCGACGATGGGTTCGAATACCAGAGAGAGAGCCGTAGTCACTTGTTATGCTTGTGGAGCAGAAGGCCATATAGCAAAGTTTTGTCCTGCAAGAGTCCAGCAGGAGTCTTTGAGTCGGGCCCAGGCGAACTCTGTCCAGACAGAAGAGGGGGGACATGATTGAAGAAACCACAGTCCTAACAGCACATATCACGGTGCCGGCAGCTGGTGTCGGTGCGGTCATTGACACACCGCAGACCGTGAGTTTGAAATGTGGCCAGAAGACAATAAGAGGCGTAGTCGATTCTGGGACCCAGATCTCAGTCCTTAGATCGGATTTGTTTGAGATCGACGACAGTGAAGGCGAGGGGAGAATAAGGATCAAGTCCGCATTTGGCGGAAGTGAGATAGCCCCTCTGGAAATATGTATGATGAAGATCAGCGACGGCAAACACGGGTACGTGCCGATTTCTTGCGCAGTGTCGAGTCGCTTGATTAATGAAATGTTAATATGTCCGACGGCGTACGACGCACTCTTGGGAAATGTACTAGTTCCAAGTCCGATCAATGAGCCAAGCCATAGGGACGGTGTGTGTACTTCATCTGCCGATGGCAAACGGAAGGCCAACAACGGCAATAACAACGATTTTTGCATACCTAACGAAGAACTTGAAGAGAGGATCATATCCCAAGTCGAGAGCTACTTCACCGACTTCAACATCATGAAGAACAACTTTCTGCTGAAACAAATCCAGAGAAACAAGGAGGGCTACATCAGCCTGAGGTTGGTCTCATCTTTCAGGAAGGTCAAGACCCTGACCAAGGACTGGAGGGTCGTCCGGTACTGTCTCAGGAACTCGAACAAACTCCACGTCAACGGAGGAGGCGCTAAAGTGCGCCGGATTGTGCCCGTACCGGCTTTCGAGACCAGATGCGCAAAAATGATCCTGGTCTGCAACATGCCGTTCGAGGAAATGACACCCGAGTCAGTGTCGCAGTTTATATCAGAACACGGAGAAGTCGTTGACGTGGCAGTCGTCAATCGAGGGTCTAAGATACCGGATGTCTGTACGAGGCGCTGTTTCTACGTCAACGGGAACATGATGAAGAAGACGTTCGCCCTCATCAAGTGCAAGACCAATCGGGTCGCTTCCGCATCCGAGGGCAAGGCCTCGCAGCTCAAGAAGATAAACTCGAAACGATACGACGATGGTCATGCTGTCAAAGGGAGGAGATCGGCACCGAACCGGTTCCCGGCTAGGCAGGAAACGTCCAAGCAATCGAACTGGCGATTGTTTTCGTGTCCATTTGCCAAAGGAATCAACAGAGCTACGAACCGGCAGTCGAAGACCGAGAAAACCAGAAGCTAACCGGCTAAATCTTCAATCGCCAACAACGGCGTGCCCAGGAACCAGGGCAGGGAAAGGCCATCCTTCTCTTATGCCGGTGGTGACCACCATCCAGTGAACTCTTGGATGAACAACCGTTATTTTCCATTCAAGGATGGTATGGCCGCCAAAGTAGCTGCTGCTGAACGATACAACGCTCGCCTACCGGATAGCGTCATGCGTTGGTCTGGAGTCGCGAGAGAGGGAAACGAGAACGATTAGAGACATTCGAAAAGAGAGGGAGTGTAAAAGTTTGTACCGAAGAGACAGGACGGTTTCGTTGGAGGTGTTGGATAATAAATGAAATAAAGTGTTGTTTTCTTCTTTTGGGGGTCTAGAATCCAGTCATTTCGTCCTGGAATCGTAGTGGAGGTACAGCCGAGGACCTACGACCGATAAGAAGTCGGGGGAAACTTTACTGGTACCCTTGTCCTAAAACACACAATGAGGAAGCCCTGTCTCCACTGTTTCCATGACTGAAAACTCCATGTTTTTAAATGCAATATTCGCTGAGATATGTCAAATCGAAATTAATGAAAATGAATGAACCGCATAAACTCGGATAAAGTCATTCTACGCTTGATATGCTGTTGTTTTGCTAATTTTCAGTTAGTAATTTTCAGTAATTTTCATTTAGTATTTTCTAATTTCTTAGAAAATACTGCACTCAAACACATTTATTTTTTTGGTGGAACCATTCTCTTTTAATTAAAAAGAGTAATTTTTTAAATTCTCTTTTTATATTGTGTTTTTTTAGGACAAGGTGACCAAGTAAAAAGTTGTTTTTCCCCTTTTTTTTAGTAACTACACAGTTCCTTGCAATATAAATGACGTACCTGAGGTCTACACGTTATTTGTTTTTCCAATCGAAAGTAGGCTTCTAGGCTCAACAGTTCGCCAGAAATTTGCGGCAATGGGAGTTTTAGCTATGTCCTCTGTATTAATAAAATTTTCTCAGTGAAATTGGACAAAATGTGTCTAGATATCGGTAATTGAATGATTTTATTTTTATCTCTTTTTATATATTTTTGAAGTCCCAAGAAACACACTAAACTTTGTTCTATTAGTATAAAAAAAACTACAATACTACGAATTCCCAAGTAATTCGGACACCGATATCTCTCTGCTAATTATCAGTAATTTGTTTCGGAAGATTTCCTCGACGTAATAAAGACTGATGGAAATTTTACTGGCTGATAAATTTTTCATATTGAGGATGGAAAATAATTTAATTTCCATATTTTTCTCGCAATTATCAAATCAAATCAAATCAAATTTATTCATTTACAACATACAGAGTTAAAAAAAAAACAAAAAAAAAACATATTTATCATCCAGAGGCTGTGATGCCTGCACGGATGATTGGAAATTTACATGATAATTAATGAATAAAATATATAAAACATACGACATGAACAGAAACATTAAAAAAGAGACAGATGTACAACATAAAAGAGACAAAATTATCACTGTCAAATAAAAAAAATACATAAAGATAAAAAAAATCAAGAACGAAAAAACATGCACAACACAAAAAAGACAAAGTTCTTAATGCATGGCGAGAAATGTAAAATAAAACAAAACATTATAGATAAAAAGTATATGAAAAAAATGAAACTCGCACATAGACAAACACAAACAAGAACAATTTTTTTTAATTGAGAAAATATACATAATTAAAGTGGCAAAGCTAAAGTTAATAAATTTATTTTAAAATATTTCAGTGGATTTATTTCTTTCGTACACTCTTCCCGAAACACCACGAATATGTTCGTTATTGACATGTGTGTATATATATAACTTTACCCGAGTATATTAGGTCTATCCGTGCGTCACTGATTATAGCATGAATTAGAATCATATCATAAACATACAAACGCAATACTGGTACATCCGAATTACCGTCATTTCCTGAGTGTAATCCACACGTGTGAATTTCACTGCTTTCAGGAAAAAAATATCATCCTTTAATCCAATATTTAAGAAAAATAATTAGTCAGTGATGCATAATATACCCAGAAAAAAAAAATCTATTTTTTTTTTAATTTATAATCCACGGATTATGCGCTATAAATTACGGTAGATATACCCACGTAAAGTATTTAAATTTTTTCAAAACATAAGGTATTAAGTTTTTCATTAAAAAAAAAAAATTTTCGCACGAACGTTTCATTCCCGAAATTTTTTTGAAAAAAATAACATGTTAATAAAAAATATCAAATTTGGAAAAAAAAAAAACATGATAAAAACCACTTTTAAGGTGGAAAAAGAAATAGATTTCTTTCTAATTTTTGGAAACAATCCAGTAAACAAAATAAACTGAGGAAAAACTTTTCTGTGAAACCGAAGAAAGCGATGGAACATCGGAATATTTTCTTTTCTTTATATATATATATATATGTATTATTTCTTTTATTTTTCCGCCACATAAAAAAAGAAAATGAAAAAAAAATGAGATACATAGAAAAAAATAATAATAATAAAACAGGCGGAAAACTCGCATCTGGCAAATTGTAAATTTTCTTCTTCTGTTATATTTTACCTTTGTGTTCGACTGTAGAACCAATTTTCAAATGATCTGAAGATACACAGGGAAAGAAAGACACAAGAAAAATCTGTATTTTATTTTTATTATTTTTTCGATCTCTTTTAAAACAGACGCGTATCCCAACTTTTCTTTTTTCCCTTCACTTTAAACAAAACGTATTCCAGAAACATAGAAGAATATATACATTTCGACTTCTTTTTTTTTTCATACATATTTCACGTCTGGCGACTCAAAAAAAGAATCGAAAAGCTGGGCTGTGTTGTTGTTACCCGTCCTAACAAATTCAGCAAACGAGGTGAAATAGCGGTCCGCTATCTTACACATACATACATACACTCACGGAAAAATAAGGGAAAAACTCTCCTGGAATAGGAATTTTCCGTATTTCTATTCGAATTTTTCTTTTTTGAATATATAAAGGATGAGCTTGTATCAGAAAATGGACACGATTCCACCACCTCCCCCTCTCGATGCATCCAATCAGACGGAAGTTTGGATACACATTGAATAAAAATCGGTGGAAGTAATTTTAGTAATATAAGATGTGTAGATAATATTGTAATTTTAACCAGATTGAGAAAAGACCTTGGGAAAAGCTTTTCAGAATATTACCAATCTGTGGAATCGGTACGGAATGAAACTGAATTTAAAAAAGCCCCAACGAGTTCTTGTTGTTAGACACGCTAAAAGCAATGCAAAATTACATCAAGGATAGTGACTTTGATTAAGTGAAATCTTTCGAAATAGTGTAACTGTCGCAAGTTAAGAAGGAAAATGTGAGAAAGAGATGCGAAGGCAAAAGCTACACTGGCTAGTTATTTCTGAGGAAAGTTTTTAAACATTATTAGAAGAGTTCATTATGGTTCATTAGTGTTGCTTTATGATTGCGAAACATGAATAGCATGCCAATAAAACACCATGGATAAACAATTCATTTTGAAATGAGATTTTATGGTATTTCGATGTTTGTTGCGCTAAACGAAATCTAAATAATTAAATGGATAGATGAAGAAAATCGAAGATGGAAAACCCCTTCTTCATTTACGTCTAGATTAGAAACCAGGGGTCTTTTTCGCCGATCCTCTCGTGCCGGGTGGGATTGTTGTCGTAAATGTCAATCCTAAGAATTACCCAGATGCCCAGAAGGGCGGAATGGTATTCATATTGGACGTGCCCTCGCATAGTTCTCCTCCATGCTCAAGACGCTACGGATGTATATCATGATTTTTTCTAGAGAGAAAGATTTCCGGCCCAACTCATTAATATTAAATTGCTGTGTAGCGATTTAACCAAATTTGGTGTGTGGTAAAGTAGGAGCTTCTGACGATCTCCAAAGTAAAAATTTTTGGCACACAATTAAGAATCTACTTTCAAGATCAAAGTGAATAAAGTAGATAAGGAAAATATATCTTTGACTTCATAATTGATTGAAAATTCGATTCTTAGAGTGTGGTCAAGAAATGGTCGCGCAAAATCAAAAACATTTGACATAAGAAATTTGGATCCATACTTCATCCATACTTCGCAACCACTGAGTCCTGTAAAATGCCATTAAAGGTAATGGTGTTATGAAAACTATGAAAGCAACAATTTTTTAAGAAGTATTACTACTTCTCAAATTTCAATCTTGATTAATGAAATAAAATTATTGTAAATAAAATTGCTTCGTGAGGATATAATAGCATGAGCTAAAAATCTAGTAAAGATTTTAATAGTGCATTTATAACCTGGAACTTTATGACCACAAATTCACTGTAAACCACGAGTCATCTATCATAGAGTTAACTAAATGTGTTTAGTTTCAATTGAAATAATAAATATATCTAATATCTATTCTCGCATGAGAACACAGTTCGAAAACTGTACTAGATAGAGTGTGGAGTTCTAAAATGCATGGAACTAAAATCGATATATCTAGAGTGAGTATGTATGTATGTACGGTATCACTTCCATAAAACTCTTCACTCCGGATAATCCGATACAGTGCATTTGAATACGAATTCAGTTAAGGATTCAAAGCATCAATGGATATTCGATAATCACGGATTGCGAAGTTTAACGATTTTAGATAAGGTCTTCTGTTCCGAAGTCTCCAAGAATATCCCGATGCTGTTTTGAAAGGAAATTCTTGTATCTTTTCCAAGTAGATGCAACTTTTCTACCCTAAGAAGCGGTTTTCTGAAGCCTCTGCGTATATTTTCTTTTTACTGTTCCAACTCACGATGCTTTTAAAGTGCATCAAGAAGCTTGACTTTGAAGTTCAACCCCGAAAACTTTCTTCAAAATGTAGAAAAGACGGAGAAGAAAGTGGAATCCAAACACATGCGCATAAGAATTTATACTCTTTTCCAGTCACATAAACAGTATTTTCCCTTATTCAATACGTAAACATATGCAAAAATTGCCTATAAACCTTTCCTATTTGGGATTTTGGATGCCGTAATAAATTTTGAGAGTCTCCGTTGGATTCGCATCCGAAACCATACTGAGAAAAGGAAAAACGCTCGATCACACAGACACAAATGCTTAAAATTTCAGTTCATCGATCTTAGTAAGCCCTCATGGATAATATTTGTGACAATGTGCATGCACTATCTATTATCAAAATCATACACGTTTGCGTCTTAAACTTAAAAGGCAGCATCATTTTGAAATGTAGCGGAATAAAAAAAAAGCTCCCCACACAATCCATTAATGTATGTCTATCGCGTTACGTATACCACATTTTTTTTGATACCACATAGTTTGATACTACGTTACATTGAAGAGCACAGTTTGATACCTTGTTGTTGCAAAAAGTATACTCTGATATTAAGATAAAACCTGTGAAAATTGTAGTTTCAAACCACATTATTGCATGCAGAAACTGGACAAGCAAACGCATATCATTGTTGCGAAGAGTATAGTACAATGCCTCATTGGTTCGAAGAACATCGTTTTGATGATTTATTGTACGAAATGCATTTGAAGCCAAATCATTACAGAGAACATAGTTTGATACCTCATTTATGCAAAAATATTGATATTATTCACAAGTTCATTATCTGATGTTAAACAAAAAATAGTGAAAAAAACTGTTTCAAACAATTTACATATTTGAAACTGTTTTTTTTTCAGAGTAGAGTCTGGCAGCATCATCGGAACTATCTTTGTTCCATTAAAATTATCCTCATATGACTGATACAAAAATAATATAACGCACTGCGTAAAAATTTCAATATGACAATTCTTTAACGCATACATTATTTACTATGTCTTGAACGTCATACCGAATCATGATTAGGCGAATAATTTCAAGCTGAATGTGTGATGTTGCTCTTGTGTATCTTTTTTTTTTCTTTTCATTTAAAGTTAGACCAGTCCTAAATATGGTAAAAAATGTTTCTTGAAGAATGCACAGTCTTGCGATATCCTCTTTCCACCAATGACCAGCACTGCAGTCCGTCAATATGAATAATCACACATCCTCAATCTCTTGAGGTAAGTTTCAAATTTGAAGTTACATTTATTGAAGATAATGCCCGAAGAAAAGTCTCCAGAATGGGAGCAGTAACGCCTATAACATGAACATTTAATTACCTGCTTATGTATCACTTGTCAATCTGCAAAGTACATGGCTCTGCACTTCAAACAAACATCTTATGCATGAACATCAAATATGTAAAACATTGTTTTTTAATTAATTGTTGTACTGCGGTTTGCCTTTCTGCCACTTCGGTTTTCGAATGGTCATTATGGTAGCGATTACCCGAACTCAAATCCCACCGTCGCCACAATGGTGATCGGCTGAAGTTGGTTTTCTGTGGTTCTCAACTTCGAGGTGCGAATGAGAGCCGATCTTACCTTTCAAAAAATATCGCCATAGAGAGCAACAGACCTAGAACGGTACAATTATTCAATCATTACACTTCACTCATAGATTTCAAAAATTAATGGCAGATGGCTCCGCTATAACAAACCGCTGTGGTGGTCGAGTGATCATAGTGACGGACTCGCATCTCGAGGTCCCGGCTTCGACCCCCACAGTCACCACACTGGTGGTGGGCTGAAGTTGGTTTTCTGTGGTTCCCAAATTAAAGATGCGAATGCGAGCCGATCTCCCCGTTAAAAAAACTCGTCACAAAGACCAACAGGCCCACAAACGGTATAAATATTCAATCATTGTACTTCACTTACTTCATTTCCGCAATATATATATAGCAGCACTGAAAAATCCGACGCAACATTAGATACGTTCTCAGACTGTTAGGTGTACACATTTACACTTCCGGCACTACTCACTAGGTAGAAAATTTGCCCATGGTGATAGAAATGAGTGGTGCTCGGTTTGAAATAAAGAAAGAAGCACTATAACAAGCATTACACATCATGTTAGGTTCATAGACCACCTGCTTATATCTCTTCGTTGAGACAGTGCGGTGGGCCATGATGTGATTGGAACGAGGAGACTTGTCTTTCGGGTGCACCGTAGACTCTACCACAATTTGCCTCCAATTAAAGCTAATGACCAGAGATAGAGAAGAGAAGTAACACTATATGAGCAATGTTTCAGGTAACAGCAATATTTTTCAAATTCCAGTTTTTCTCAACATCAATTTTGTTTTTAATTTTTCGTATTGTACTTTCACATTCTGCATATACTTTTATGAGAATTTTTATATTTTCCTTTTTTTTGAACTGCAACTAATACTTATAATTTTTGTCTGGACAACAAAAAAAATGTTTGTCTATATTTTATCTTTTAATTTTTCTATAATTATTGAATTTAATGGTACAATAGCAAAACGTCGTAGGATCGAGCATCTATTTAGGCTTTTCGAGGCTCAAGATGCTCTCAGAAACGTTCTGTTTTAAGCCAATGCCAGGATGTCCCCCCCCCCCCCCCCGATGAGAGCGCGAGACATTGGCTTCGATTCATTTCATTTTTGAAATTTTGAATCTTCATATAATGCTTTAAAATTCCAGTTTTTCTCATCATCAATTTTGTTTCAATTTTTAAAATTTGCCAATGTTGCGAAGGTGGGCTTCCAACACGGGTCTTCGCGATGCGAGTCCGTCACTATGACCACTCGACCGCAACAGCGACTCATCAATTTCACTGATCAACACCGATAGACCGCTCAACACCGCTCAGCATCCAAAGATATTTGAGTGATTTTTCACATTGAAACTGTGAATCATAACCAAACACAGTAAACCATTGTCAAAAGAGAGGAAATGATACAAGAATTGGCGAAGGCAAGTATTCAGGTGGGTTTGAAAATGAATCTGCAAAAGACTAAAGTTATGTTCAACCCCTTTGCGTTGAAGAGGGCAATCTTGCTCAACAACACAGAGATAGAAGAATAGAAAGCTTGTATACCTGGGACAAGAAATTACTATGGACAACGGAATCATTAATGAAATAAACAGAAAGATCAGAATTGGATGGAGCACTTTTGGCAAAAACTGTAATTCTGAAGAGCCACATGCCATTATGTCTGAAAAGTAAAGTGTTTAACCAAAGTGTGCTACCAGCACTGACTTATGGAGCTGAAACATGGACACTCACAAGCAAAACGATACAAAGGCTACAGACAACACAAAGGAGCATGGAAAGATGTATGCTAGGCATCACAAGGAGCGACGGAATACGAATCACTTGGATAAGGAACCACACAAAGGTATATGATATCATGGAAAGAATCAAACCTTTAAAATGGAAATGGGATGGACATATTGGAAGAAGGCAGGAAACAGATGGACCACAAGTATTCTAGATTGGTACCCCCGTGGTGTTGAACGTCCGAGAAGGCGTACCCAAGCAAGATGGATTGATGAGTTCAGGAAAGTGGCTGGAGTCAACTGGATGGCTAAAGCATCAGACGGAGCAGAATAGAGGAAAGAATAGAGATAGCAGAAAATTTAGAGGAGACCTTCATCCAGCAGTGGATTGAAAAATCGTTTTTGGTGATGATGTTAATAACGACGACGACGACGATCATTATGATGTCGACAACGAGGATGACATAGTCAGCATCAAAATCACATTTTTGAGAGTATCGTTATCGAGGGAGCCAGGTATCTCAAGTAGATAGGTGATTCCAAAAATAGGATCCTTACACACGATGTCAGACAGGATCAAGCGTGTTCATCTCTCACAACGGATTAAGTCACTCACGGAAAGACGGATGACGCAGCGGTACCAAGTAACAGGTTTATTGCAACAATTAGCAGTTAAACATAATTACGTTAGAAGTTATGATATGCTACACAGCACTAAGGGCTGTAAGCAGACAGAACATAAATTTACATTTGAGAATTAACGGTTATAACCAGCGAGTGAAGCAGCAACGACATAACATAGCTCAATATTTTTATACACAGCACACATTTCACATTGCGGTGGATATGCAAATGACATGATCCTTGCAACAACCGTGGATCGGTTGTGACGAAGGTTGGCAGCGACTCACTGTACGTCGCCATAAGCAGAACATCCCCTGAAGCGATGACGTAGGCTAGCAGTGACAGAAATTAGCGTACCGCCACAAGAGTATGCATAATCTGAAACAACTAGAGCCTATTTAGCAAAACGAATGCCAGTTCTGGAACCGACAGCCTCGTTATACCTTAAAACCATTATAACTTCCTTGAGAAAATGAAAAAGAAAAAAAAAATTGATGAGCGAGGATGGGTGTTCAAATGTTATTTTTATATGTCCAGTGTTTTTTTTTTACAGAGCTGAAAAAATCAGTCATATGCCCTGTTTTTGTTTGGTTTTTTTTTGCATTTTTTTTACTATTTTATCTTGACTCAAGAGAACTCACTGTAAAAATTCTAATTTTTTGGACACTCATTCTGGTTTCACCCCGTATAATATCCATTACATTTAAACATTACTTGATTAAATAAGACTTTTCTACATCGAAACCAAGAATTTCAAATAATCAGAACATAAATTTAAAATCAAACGTAAAGATCATTTCTCAAAAAAAATATTACAATCTTATAGCGGCGGTATTCAAAATAAAATTCATTATGTAAAATAAATTCAATTATACTTGAATTCATTGAATACATAATACTGTAGAAAAGAACAAATTTGAAGTGGAGCATTCATTGAATCTGAGCATTAATCCTACAACGGCGATCATATCTTCGAAACAATTCAATGGAGTATCGCGGTTGATAGAAATATAATAGCTCTATCCTTGATATTTTCAAAACAAAACCCCAATCATTTTTCTTCTCCACGTCATCATTCAATAGTTCTTTAATGTACCAGCGGAAACATAGAAGAAAAGGAGCCGTCATATTCTTTCCCGTCACATTACCTCTACTCTAAGTACTCATTGAATCTCGTGACAGGTAGACCCGGTGGACATGACAGTTCTCTCCACAAAATTCAAGACAAGGAGGAGGAGGAGGAGAAAAAAATAAAATAATAATAGGGAAGTGCCATTGAAAGTATAACGTAATGAGGAATGACGACGAAACCAATTGAGAATCTGCCATTGGTTTTCTGATAAATTAAAAAGAAAAAAGAAGGGGAGAAAAGAATAGAAATTCCATCAAGAAAAATAATGTAATAGGATTTACCCCCCCCCCTCCCCTCCCTCAAAGTGTTTTGCTGCGGATAGTGGAAATGCAGTCTTGCTCATTTTCTTTATACCTCTCTTTGATTAAATACCCGAAAGATATCTTCACAGAGTTTCAAAGAGTGAAATCTTTTTCGGGAAAAAAATATTTTAATTATTCACACATTGTTCAAATGAAATTTATTTTCAATTGAAAAATTGTTTTCCTTTCCGAGTGCCATTTCGAGTAGGAGTTTTTGGTTCTTCAGATATCAACAGAGATTTCAATTGATTCCGTTTTCAAACGAGAACCTCAGAGATTGCTGTGCTAAAATATGCTCATTCTTATGGCATTGAAGAGGTTATTTTCAAAAGGAAACATATTTCCATTCCTTTTTTTTTGGACATTCAGTTTTTACCAGCTTCTGAATCTTTGGGATGAACTCCATCGCATTATGCAACAGGGTTTACTCCAATGGAAATATATTTGGTAAAAATTGTGAAATAAAGTTAGTCACGTCTATCAAAAGAGAACATATCCTACCTCCGATTCATGCACTTCAGTAATTTTTTGTAGAACCTCTCGATTGCGGTCACCCATCTGATCTGAAATTTTGTCTGCTAACGCGGAGTGTTCGTCATGGTAGGGTCCACCGTAGAATGATCGTGTTTCTTATGTTATTGACGAGATGGCAGTATATATAAGGGTACTTTTCTGCTAAATAAAACCTTATAAACAGGTAACATAGAAATTTCCAGTTTTTAACTTTAAGCAAAAAGTAGCATATCCACTAATTTTCTTTCAAAACGGAACACTTCCGAAATTCATATGTAGATAACTCCCTTGAATGTTGATCAAGATACATAGTACAGCAGGCTCTCGCACCGGCACATAATCAGACCAGGATGTGCCAGATTATTGAATTACTGGAAGTCAATTGAGAGAGAAGAAGCCCATTTAAATAATATAAATTTCTGCGCACAGACATACAGTTTGTAATACAACAACAATTTGTTTTGTCGCAGTTTGACTTAATTAGCCCTTGTGCCAATAAACTCAAAATTAAATCGAATGCAACAGACATACAGTGGCATGTATTCCTCTTTTATGATAGGAGAAAGCCCGCTTAAGAACGCCGTATTACTGAATGGGCCTGTATATCCAGAGTCTGTATTTGAATATTCTTCTACAATTCCTCTATGCTATCTGTTGGGCTATTTCTCTTTTTGTAATGCAAACTTATTCCGGAAGAATACGCGTTTTTTACTTCTACAGTAAATTCAGTAAAAGTGGAAATGTTACCTATTGAAAATAAGCACTTCAGTTATACTCAGGTTTTCAATGTTATATCACATTTTTTGTGAGTTTCGCTAAGTATAAGAAGTTTCGTACAGGAATGTTGTAGTCTTTTGACAGTACATTTGTCTATACTAAGACTATACCTAGAAGGACGGAAAGAGTCCGTAGATTTCACCGGAAATTTTTGAACATTTCAATGTTTTAAAGCATGGTATAATATATTTTTAGACATAATAGAGTTGCATCACAAAGTATTCAGAGAGAAAAAGGTGATTTATTAATCTATTTTTATTATTATTCAGTTTTTAAAGCTTTCAATGCAAACGACGTCTATTGGTATGCGTCGTCGGGGAGTAATCTTGGATGATTGGAAGATTTTTATTATCTCTTCGTAAGGACTCAAGTATTGCATCGCTTATAGTTTTGAATAGAATCAACAAGCGGGATTTCAACCAAGCTTGTCGATTTCGATTTCAAAAAGAAAATCACACAATTCCAGTAATTAGTATATGGAGAACGTGAGACCACCTGTCACACATTTTCATTCGCAACATGTCACGAGTCATTAGGAATTCCTCAGAGAAATGTTTACGAGGCAAATGTACGGTTAAGAAGTAGTAGTGAATAAATGGGAATAAAGTGACTGCCCGAGATGCTAGAATACAATTTATTTCTTTGTTTAAAACCGAGCACAACACCTGTTTATCGCCATGAGCAATTTTCTACCGAGTGAGTTGTGCCGGTAGTGTGAGCGTGTGTACCTAAAGGCACGTATACATTAGCGCACAACCGCCTGCTGCGGTTTTAATCCGCTTGTGGTTACACAAACAAGTACAAAGGCTACAACAACAAAAAATAAATTACAAAACTTTCTTTGCGTTTTTATTTTCTTTCTGTTGGTTGAAAAAAATCGATGGTCCAGTTCAAACAGCTCAAGAAGCATCCACAATACCGTGCAAATTACCGAGCAACCAATTGTGAATGTTACCAATACGTACATTACATGTTCCGCGCGCTGATACATACGCCTGAAGAGTCTAAGTGCGGCTTATAGTGTTTTGTCTGACTTTTCAGTGCTGCCATCTATATTTCAGAAGTATAGTGACTGAATATTTGTTCCATTGTACACCTGTTGCTCTCTGTGGTGAGACTTTCTAACGGGGAGCCGATCACCCTGTTAAGATGCACTGGGTGCTTGGATAAAGCGTGAGCAGATTGGTATGTTTAGTTGCAAAAAAAAATTCATTTATGCATAAAAAAATGTTCTCTAGTGGTTGATTGGTTAAACTGTTTTTTTTTATCTCTCTTGATTTCTTGCATCATCCCTCATGATTTATACAGCCTATACCTATTGGAGCAAAATGTTGGAAAATGAAAAATATAATTCTCGATAAAAAATTCCAAATTCGGGAAACCCAAAAACAAAGAAAATTGCCAATTATGGTTACGATTGCTAAACGAAATTGCCAATGTGGGCGGGAAGTAAAGGAGTACTGGAAATCTCAGTGAATAAAAATGTATTTCATGAAGAAAAAAAATCAAGACGTTGAGAATGACAAATATGTGAAAGGAATGCGATCTTGTTAAGCGATGTAAATTATCTGCATCCACGATTTCAATTGAAAATTAAAGTAAGCTTTGTTGAAGGGCATTTCATAAAATAAAATGAGAATTGTATCAAAATCTCGGAAATCACCAGGGAAATTACGTGTCACGTATAAGACATTCTCAAGGTTTGATAGCTCGCTGACGAATAGCTACGGCCGAAGACAACTTTGAACAAGGAAGCCCAAATTCAAAACACCCCGTATATTTGACTTACTTATAAAGTCTTTAAATTTCTACAAAATTTGATGATTTAATAAATTATATTTCTACTTGAACGAAGTGATTGTATCTTCGTTACTTGTTGATAGTGGAAAACACACAAGTTGGTGATTATTCGGTCTTTATTTAATTGAATTATTGATGTGGTCTCCCTCCTAAAAGTCTCCTGTGTTTGTTCTGGAACCCCGTTCTGGATATTTGGTATCGTTCCTACACAAAACGATCAAATATTGCGGTTCTCTACTGCTTGTCTAGAGAGTCTGGCTGCAAAACACTGGGAGAGATTAAAAGACTGAGAGAGAGAAAGTAAGGCTATCTAGGGTCTTTCTCTAATTAATTTAGCACTAACAACTCGTCCGGCTCCCGTCCCTGAAGCTAATTAATTCGATAGCAGAGAAAGCGAACAAGGTAGAAGCAGATAGATTGGAAAGAATTAACGTCTCCTCCCAAATCTTGGTGCAATACACACATACACAAACGAAACATCCGGGACGTTTATCCTTTCAAAACAAGTCTGAATAACTTTCGTGCGGCTTTGCTTTCAACTCCATCTATTAGTCCATTCATTTCCCTTCTGGCCATTCGCAATTAATTTTATGAGGTGGGTTTTGTTTTCAACTTGATTTTTCTACGTGTTTTTCTTAATTTATTCAAAGATATATTTAGCTGTGTTCTATTTGAAATGATCCCATAATCCATGTAAAATACTTTTTTCTTTGTTGAATAGAGATGCAACTAACATAAATATCAGTAACAGCTTCGAATAGGTATTAACAGGGATGCATTTCAATGTCCGACAAAATAGTGTAGTTTTGCAGAATAAACATTCAAAAAAATTTAATGGTATTAAAAGTATAAAAAAATACAAGAAAAAATTCAAATTATCGAAAATTTCATTATTGACCCATTTATACCCATTGAACTTATTTGAGTACATGAACACAGAATGGCAGAACCCGGTACTCATTTTATTGGATCGTCAAGGATACGGAGGAATTTTGTGTGTGGATGTGAATCTTGCGAGTTGAGAGGAAAGAATGAAGTCTCAGAGCTCCAATTACGCCGTTAGCAGGGGCAGAACAAAAATTGAAACTGGCCGACCTTCATCACAGCACCTGAAAGCGGGCACGCCATTGGCAGACAATGTAAGCGCAGACGTGATATGACGTTCACGAACAGAATGAACTGTGTGAACTGAAATAATGAACATTAATGTTTACTAGCGTTTTAGTGCAATTTATGTAAATATTGATATCAGTATCGTTTTATTTGATCATATCCCATTTTCGATTATCCGTATCAATGTATGTAACCAGATTGTCTTGTAAAATATTTTATGCATATTTCACGCTTAGGAAGGGGGTAATGTAAGGTTCTCCCGCATCGGGAAGGAGCATGATGGGATTAGAAAGCGTGGGTGGGGAGAAAGGCCCTTAACGGGAAGAGGAAAGACGCTTGGTGTGTTTTTTCCAGTTAGTCAGAGAGTGGCTCCTGTGGAGTCAGGAGGTAATTTCAAAGGCTCGCTATAAGCGAGCAGGACGTGTAAATAGTATAATGTTTATTGTGAAAAATTACGATTAAACCAAGTATTATATACAAAAGTGGCAGAGAGTGCTTATGATTATGGCAATCAGTCATTGATAAACGAAACCGACAGATTCTTTTGCAATTGATTATTAACATTACAGTTTAATATGAGTAACTAACACAATTAAATTCCGTTTCACTTCAATATTTATTTTTTCGCCATATGTCGCCATATCTAAATGTTCTCTATTTAGGAAAAAAGTATGGCACTTGTCGTCCATTGTCATACTTCCTATATCGATGTATTTAAAAAATCTCTTGATATATTCTTAATTGGTGAAATTTCAACAAAATATCCCGATATCGAAATGGAATTAAAAGCGCACCAAAGTACGGGCATAAACAGGTTTAGCCAGTAGACGTTGAATTTATTCTAATAATACCGGACACCTGATCTTGGATAGATAATTGTATATCAGGGCTGGACAAATTTCCAAAAATGCTCATGGTCTATCAGGTATGTAACTTCAGATAATAGATGCCCGAATCAATATTGTTACGGATAATTTTTCACAAGACTTCGAGATTGTAAAACAAGGAGTGGTTCGACGGACAAACACAGATTTATTTATAGAACAGCAATTTACAGGTATTTACAAGCTCATCAGAGAGCTAACAACTTTCTCGCAAAGTTCAATCACAAGTGACTTTTCATCGAATCTTTATCTATTCTGGAATCTGGCTACTATTTATAGGTATGGTCGAAGCTTCGAGAAAAAACGAACATTCCACAAAACTCTACAGTTTCCAAGTTTACGGCGCCACCTTACGGAGGTGCGGAACCACGGTCTGGAGGGGCGGGACCTTCCCACCAGTTCTCCGCAAATCACAGGTATTTCCGCCAAGCCGAAACCGGTATCAACCGATTTCGATATTTCTGAGAGCCATCGAACAAATCACGCAATCTATCGCCTATAGATCGTAAAAATATTTTCCATGCCCGAAAAATAACACATAACTGGACTTACTTACTTCAAAAAATATTAAAAAACAGAATGATTTATTTGCATAAAAAATATCGAATATGACCTAATTTTTTTTGTAAAAGTAATCGAAATTTTGAAAGAAACACGAAAATTCAAAAAGCACAAAGTGGTCACCAATTAAAAATCTAAAATCAGTCAAACCGCTAATTATAATTTTCCGCGGTGTTGGCGTCGGAAAAAGAAGTCACTAAGTTCACCACGCATATCGAATCACAGCCGATATACAGTACGTGAACGGAATTGGGCATGCGCGGCCCAGGATAAAGTCACCAGATCATGCGACTGAGAAATCGAGAAAAATACTTCTAAAAACTGGGAAATGATAGTGGAAAAAAAAAATCTCTCAGAAAGGGTATTATCACTAGAAAGACGGGTCGGGATACTATACGTAGAAAGACGCTCAGGGGTCTGTGTGACCCCATAGGTTATTCAGGCAATTTTTGAACATTATGATATTTTAGAACATTGTATAACATTTTTATAACAGAAAATAGAGTAGTTATACAAAACATTAGTGGGCAATACCATTCATATCTATTCATATATTTTTATTATTATTTATTTTTTAAGCATTCTAAGCAAACGATTTCTCTTGATGTTGTCAGTATGGGGGAAACTCTGGACTTAAAGATTTGTATTTTCTATACATAATTTCAGTGTTACGTCGGGCTAAGTTTTGAATAGAATCACAACGAGTGTGATCTTGATTTATTTGTTTAGGGCGGTATTCACAGACATGGGTTAAACTACAGTCACAATTTTTTGATGATAGATCGGCACTGATTGGTTAAATTCAGGTTTTTAATCAATTTATGTTGATATGTTATCCACAAATTGTGACTACAGTTTAAACCATGTCGGTGGATACGGCTCTTAGCAGTTGGTTGCACCTGACAAAGTTTTTTCCGATGGGTTTCAGCCACGGATGACGATTTAGATTTGAAAAGAAAGAAAAAAACTCACACGCGCGCGCGCGCGTAATTTCAGTGACGTGCAATCAATATCTGTAAGCAATGGATTTCTCGTGAACTATTTTGAAATCCTTGATTTCCTATTGAAGAGGAAGGTCTCACGACATTCTATACTCTTTAATCTGCAACAGTTTATTCACAACCGCTAGAAAGGTTATTATTGAAATTTCGGATATTTTATGGAAATCAGTTTACGTTTAGTTTAGGACGTGGTTGTTTCTCTATGGTTTGTGTTTATTGTTTCTAGTATCATTCCATTTTGCATCAGCTGAGGAGTTGTTGGAGGTATAATTTCATTCTGATTCACATATTTAATTCTTCACAAATATTCTCTTGGGGTAGATTTCATTATCCTCTGAAATCTCATCATCAGCACCATGTGAGAGTGAAACTACTCCAAGCGAGACATTTGTGAAAATTGGATGGTGAATGTGTGAATGAGAATTAAATTATGTCCCCAGCAATGCCTCAGCTGATGCAAAATTAAGTGCTAATAGAAACAATAAAGGCAAACCACTTTAAAAAACCCAAGAAGACCTAAAACTACACTAAAACGCCAACTGATTTCCATAAATATTAGAGATCTCAATAATACCCTGTCTATCGGTAGCGAAAAATTGCTACAGCTGAATGTGTATAAGATACCGTGGGACCTTCCTCATTAACAGGATCACAGGTATCTCAAAATATTTTACGAGAAGCTCATTGGTTATAGATACTGATTTCATGTGGTTAAATGAAGTTGGTTTTGTGTGATTCCCAAGGCGCAAATGCGAACCGATCTCCCCGTTAAAATGTCTCGCCACAGAGAGCAACAGGCCTACCAACGATACAAAATATTCAATCATTACACTTTGTTCACTTCCCTTCTGAAATATAGATGGTAACACTGAAAAATCAGATGCAGCACCAGACACATCTCATACTCTTAGGTACACGCACTTACACTTCCGGCAGAGATCACTATGTAGTAAATTGTCCATGGCGATAGACCTGAGTTGTGTTCGGTTTGAAAGAAAGAAATATAACGATTCCACATCTTTTTAGAATCATGTGGATTTTTTTTTTCAAATGTAAATCTACAAGCTTGGGTGAAACGCTTCGGAAAGAACATCGACAGGTGCTTTCGAACTGCAGAAAAATAAATCAAGATCACACTAGTTTATTCTATTTGGCACATCGGGGTGATATAACACCGAAATCCTATCGGAAATATAGAAAATGCAAATCCCTCAGTCTCGAGTTTCCTCTATACTGACGCACATTGTGAGACGTCGTTTGCATAGTGTGCTTCAAAACCTGAATAAAAAAAAAATATATAAATATTAATAGATCAATAGTTTCACCCATTCTTTTGTTATAACTATATTCTCTCATAAAAATATAATGTCCATGCAATAAAATATTAAAATGCTCAAAACTTGCCGGGAAAAGCTATGGGGTTAGCCAGACCCCTCTGCGTTTTTCTAGGTATACTCCTCCGACCCGTCTCTCTAGTGTTAAAATTTTAGACAGGACTGAAAGTTTACTCTTCAAAATTATTTTATTGGATAACACTGTAGTACACAGTATTAAGTAACATGTAAGAAACATAATTAAACTGATAACCCTGCTGCCACCTATTATATAAAACAACAACTGTTATAATTCTTCGATTACAATTGGTAACCGGTTTTTGATTTATGTGCTACACACAGAAAATATAGCGCGATACTATTGAATAAATTATGAGCAATAATATTAGTTTTATTAGGTTTGCTTCAAAATTTTGGCAGTTGTGATTTAGTTAGTATAAAATAGCATTAGTAAAGCAAAATGTGTCGCTCCTTAGATTTTCAAATTTTAATGACAAAAAATATATATCAGATTTATTTTTTTGATTAGAATTCCCAACTTTGAACTTTCGTCGTATATCAGGATGCGTAGATGAGACTATGACAATTAAATGCAGCTGTGCATTGAAGACAGGGTTGAATAAGAGAAAATTCCCAAGAGCTACATTTTGCTTTACTAATTTTATTTTACAACACACAAACCACAACTGTTGCATTTTTCAAGCAAACGTAATAGTCAAACTACTGTTATTGCTTATAAAATATTTAATAACACCACACCATATTTTTTTTCCTGCGGGACGTCAATCAAAATCCGGTCACCAATTTTAATCAAATAATTATAACAGTTGTGCTTTTTACATGCTAGATGGCAGATGAAGCTCCGGTTCAATGATGTTTCCCACGTCTATATACAGGGTGTCCTGCAATTGCTAGCACGGCCTTTATCTCATCAACCATCCGTCGTAGAGGTATAATTACAATTTAAAAAATGTTCAACAGACGTTCAAAAACTAGTACCAGTACCCTGTACCAGTTCTGAGAGTGAAAATACGTAGTCCTAATACGGTCCTATTGTGCTCTAACTTGCAATTAGAAAGTTGGACTGTCTCTCCTGAGAAATTCACAGAGATATTTGAATTCGTAAAATTTGGAAAATTTGCTGCTGAAATATGTGCATCCATATTTGTTGTGGGTATATATTTCTTAGTCACCTCGTTTGACATTTTGCCTCTTGTGGCCTTTTGTATAATAATATTTTCACACTTCAACATCAAATAAAATGCCAAAGTATCATAACTTGCCATTCTACAGTATTCAAACTATATATACGTAGCGAAATATAAATGATATACACAACGGTCAAAATTCATGATTTGATTTTATTTCCTTAGTTTTTAATCAGTTCTTGAAAATATTCTATATGTATTTGTAGAGAGGGAATCGACTGTTCAGTGAAAACCGTTCAGCCACACACAATTTTGCGATAATCACGCTAACATATTTTCCATGTCTCCAACGGAATAGGTTATTATTTTTGTGTCGTTGACAGGCCCAAAAGACGGAGAAGTACTCGATTATCTCTTCATAAAATATAACGCATCAATAACCGAATTCTCTATCTCATATTAGATAAAAGCATTACAGCCAGGCTGAATAAAATGTCACGTTCACTCAAAGTTCACCCTTAACGATTATCTATAATAATTTCCTACGGTCGAGACCTGTAAAAGTGTAATAGGGAACGAAATTAAATTAATGTCATATCTTAGCAATTAATTGCCGTACTAGATGAAATAGACTTACCAGTGATGTGTTATGTGCTATCAATCTTCAAGATACTGCGCTAACGTGTGATTAAGAGAGATTGATGAGGTCATGGCGGCAAAAGATTTCTGTATATCTGTGAAAAATCGTTACTAACTCTGGTTTTCCACGTGACTTCTAATATGATGAATATCAGGATAGTATATGAACAGATAATCCATGGCTAATCGATTGAATATATCCGTATTCGCATACAGTTTTAGTAACATGGTGAGGGAAGAAGCTGCAGAAACAATCGGTCACTCTCAAAACTCTAATTTTTATACTTCAAGTATGAAATTTGATGTCGATATTCTTTTCTCCCAGTGTAATAGCCAACCGCTATGCGATTGTGTGGGCATCGTGGGAATCGAGGTGCGAACCCCGTTGGTGGCATTTTGGTGGTCGGCTGAAGTTGGTTTTCTGTGACTTGACAAGTCGTGAATGTGAGCCGGATTATCATTTAAAGAAAGTCTCTCTGCAAGGACCAGACCAGCATCAGAATTTTACCCCCATTCCCAGCGCCAAATGGGCTGATAGTGGGAAATCCAAACGGGCCCAGATAGGTCTATGAAGAGTAAGAAAGGTGTATGTCAGTAAGTGAGTGTGTGTTTAAGTGTGAAAGAAGTAATTTATGGTCGAATTCGGGGAGCATGGTCATGGCCTTACAGATCTTATGCCGGGTAAAAAATAAAGTCCAAAATGCCGCCACATACCAACAGTTCCAAAGGGAGCCACAGATGAAGGCAGCTAAAACACACTGTAAATGGATTAGACATGTAAAATAGCAAGCTGTGATCATCAAAAATTATATCATCAAAAACATATTCAAAGTAATTGCCTTCGTAAGGGGAGTAATTTTTTCCCCCTTTTTTTTCATTTTGATTTAAATGCGGGCAATATGCGATTAAAATGCGGTTAAATAGGTGCAAGAAAAATATTCAAAAGAAGTGAAGAATTAAATAGTGGAGAAGAAAATTGAAAAAGGTGCAATTTATTTATACAATATGTACATGAAATCTATCTCAAATTCTCCCACCGAAGGTGAAAGATTTGCTTCGGTTTTCTATTGACTTTTCGTCTGGCCGAAGTTCTATGTCTGGCTGATTCACTATAATTAATAATGTCTTGAATGTGGTCAAACTCAGAATTTCCATCAAATCAAATTGATGCCTATTTAATTGTTTGATATAGACAAAAATTTTGGGTATATCAAGATCTCTATGTATATTTTTATTACGGATATACCATGGTGCACGGACAAATCTACGAACAATTTTATTCTGTGATCTTTGTAGAATTCTGATGTTTGTTTTGGTAGCGTGAGCCCACGCAGAAGAAGCGTAAAGAAGTGTAGGCCTAATAATGGTTTTCAAGAGCAAAATTTTATTTTTCAAGGCTTTATTACAGGCAAATCTGATATGAGGTGTAAAGCTCATTGTTTTGTTGAATACACACCCAAGGTATTTAACTCGCTCTGCAAGGAGTAGGCAGACTTTCAACACGATGCTTGCATAACATTTAAATGCAGACATTTTCATATTTACTTCAAAACATAGAAGACAGATGGCAGCACCACTATTTCTTTGGCTAGATATATATAACCGGCTCAAGAACATATATGACAAGATATTTTCCCTAACGAGCTTCAGGCTACTATCAGGCTACTACTATGCACATTGCCTTCTTTTCCAACCAAACTCTTCAGTTGCAGTAAATTGCGGTATAGTGATATGGCCGGAGTTGATGTGTAGTCAAGTAGTATTTGGTTCACTCGAGAGAGGAGACGCATGAGCCCAATATGTTCACACCCCCTGTGTACGCTTCTGCCCAAGTTGTCGCCTGACGTCAATAAAAACGTTTTTTGGAAGTCATAAAATGCCTCGAACATGACGTGATAAAATGGTCATTATGTCCATTTTGGAAACGTCAAAAATGACGTTAAAAAATTACCATTTGCAAATAGTTCGACTTTTAGAAAATAGATGGCGCTATTCGAAGAGACGGGAAACAAAGTACGATTTGCCGGCGTAGGTCGGACTCAAACCTACTCCGTTCGATGATTGTTCCTAAGAATCTCACGCCATGCCTTTACCAATCGCGCTATCGTAGCAGTAGCAATTAGGTGTTATTTAATCAAGACTTCAGATGTATTGATTTGTTATATTACAATTGCCGTTTAATCTCTCGCTGGGTTTAGCCGATGGTAGTTATTTTTTCGTTTTCTTTTATTTTTTTTATCCTTGAATAATATGGTAATATAATTATTTGCGTTATTTATAATTATCGAAAAAAATATTTTAAAAAATTCAATTTTTTAGTTCAATGTACACGGTAAAGAATTCGTTGCATCTTTTTCAATTGTTGACAGATTTCACAGATCCTCTGATCTTCCGTAAAAAACATGATATGGATGCAATTATAATTTATATAACGTGTTGATAAATTTATATGAACAATTACTCATTGAAATATTTTGTATTTCCATTCAAAACAAAATCGCAATTAAAAGTACTTTATTTATCTTGTGACAACCAGTAACGAATAGGCCTAGGGTAATTTTGAAACATCCTCTGAAGGTTCACTAACAAACATTTTGGATAATTTGATATTTTCATCCGGAACATAATTTTTCAGTTGGAAAGAAATTCGTGATTTTCATGACGCAAAATCATTTACGCCATAAAAAATAACGTCATTTCATGACCTTCATGGCTAATAAGGTCATGAAATGACCTGATATTTCATGAAGGTCATCAAGAATCACGTTATTTCCTAACCTTTATTGTCCGTGGTCATTAAATGACTGAAATGACGTGCTTTTTTTAATTGACTGACGTCATTCAGAGAAAATGACCTAATTTTCACGTCATATTTGACGTCAGGCGACTACTTGGGTGGTTATTGATTTACATACACTGCGGTGTCACTTGAATTAGTAGTACCTCTATCTTTGATAACGGCTGCTAATAACGAAGCAGCGATTCAATCAATGTGGTAAGATTTGTCAATAGTAGAGCTTGGCAACATCAGCTCGCGGCTGGTCACATTTTAGGCACCGGTGTTGAATGGTGTGCTTGTACTTCTTTCCTCTAGAATGTGGTATCCGAAACTTTTCAATAGTATTCATCTCCAGGTGGCCAATGCATTCCTGTTAAGTTCTACGGAATGCTCAGTCAGTGTACATCTGGGTTTTTGTAAGAATATCAATTGTCCTGCTAGTACTCTCTACGTACATTTCAGTTTTATATCAAATACAAAAATGGTGCAGCTGATTGGCCATTTTATATATACTAAAAAATAGCGCCAAAGAACCAAGTCACATTCCTATGAAAAAATTTATAACCGATTACCCCTGTTACTGCATGCGGTCAAGATAGAAATGTTGGCCATTGAGAGATGAGTTAGTCATTGGTGGCATCACCCTTTGTGTACTGAGATTGGTCAAATGATCAGTCGATTTTTCAAATGTGGTTGCTGTCATCCCCACATGTTCCAATCTCCACAGTTTGTCGCTGCCACTTTCAATTTGCTCCGATGGGATCTTCCTGATGTTGAAATTTTTGAGGACGACTATCACAAGCTATTCATCCGGAAAGGGTTGCTGCAAGATATTAATTCAGAGTCACCATTTATCGATGACGTCTGATCTTGGCTTCAGTCACTCTATCTCACTCCTTTGTCGGTTTTTATTATTTCTCAACCCCCACCCCCTCATTCTTAGCTATAAATTTATGTCATTAATCGCTGCACGTATTGTTTTAATCTCTGCACTCGGTTACAACAACACGACATTTTCCAACTGAAGGAGCTGGGTGAGAAATGAAAGTACCATATATATCGGTGGTCACCCCAGTTTCGGTAGGTGAACAAGTTGTTTCGTTGGCCCCCGAAACTGAACCCGTGGAACCTTCATGATGGATGACGAGCATTTCACCACTTGCATTCATTGCTAGTTACTGTATGTGCTTCTTATAGGTGTAGTGCGAACAGCACTACCGTGCGGTCTCCGATTTCCTAATTGCTCACAAGCGAGAAGTTTCCCAAGCTGTGTAGACGAGGATTCACTGCAACGTGTTACTACTTCGCGCTTTAGTTTTTCGTATGGCTCCGAAGTTGGCGGGTTCATGAGAATGTCTCGTACTAAATATGCGTTATCTGGAGGTAGATTTGCAACGATGTAGTAGTATTTTGTTTTTGACTGTTATCGGTTTCTGAGCGGCGAACTCGGAAGTTCTTTCACACATCATGCACGTTGAATGGCGGTATAACTACGGCACTCAACTGTGTCATGTTGGTTTCTTTTGTTTCACGTCCGAAGTTGACAATCTTTAGTTGATCCATGAAAAAAATTTCGTTTATTTCACTTTATTTACAACGGATAATATTTACATAATACAACCGGGAATGCTGGTAGAAATGCTGGTGACTGATGGCGTCAGTCCACTTTTTTTCGGGCACACATTTTTTCCCCGCAATCTTACCAAAGTCGAACGGAAAAATTATTTGTTGTATATATATATGTGTGTGTATGTTATGGCTATTCAATTGACTATGCGTCGGGTGCTAATCATTTGTTCGCGATCGAGAAGATGTCCGAATCACAATCTTCACACATTCTGTTGGTTAGAAAGGCTGGTTCACAACAACAACACTTCTGGCATTAAATTTGCGACGACAGCTTGTCAGTATGCGCAAAAGCAGCGAGTGAGTAATGCTACGAGATTTGCATACCGGTGCAAATCTACAATTCTACGTTGTTGCGGCGGGGGATTTTGAGAAAATGCGAGTTCAATTTATTTACAGAGGGTAGTACTTGAACGCCGAGAGAAATTGTACCATAGTTTGTTCCGATTTCCGCGATCTCGGGGAGTGAAGTGTTAAAAGCTTCAATTTCAGAGATTCTTGATCTCTGTACGATCACGTATTATTTTAATTGCTCATATTATTGAATAATTTAACACAGTATGGGTGCAAATACATTATCCACCATCCTTTTCTGCAACTAGCCCGAGAAACTTGAATCTCGTGAGCTCAAAAGATTAATGCACAGAAATTCCAAATTCTCTCACAGAGTGAAAGTGTGCTTACTGCTTTGAAATTCGCGTCTAAAAGCTTGAAGCAGAGCTTTAATTCACGCCTTTTAGCTCAATCTGTACTTAATTAGCATACCGACCGAGGAACGGAGCGGAGCAAGTATAACTATAATCAATCTGGCTTAGTCAGTGCAATTTAATGAAAATGTCTGTTAGCTTGTTGAACGCATGTTAATTTTAGCAATGCAGATTATTTAACGACTGTGTGAGGCGAAGAGAATGGACGGTGGGTGGACTTTAAACACTCTGCTGAATGGATTTTATGCATGTTTTCTCGTATGAAAGGTTTTAATGCCGAAGAAATATAGGAAATTGTTCCAGTTATGGAAGTTAATAAATCATATCCCACACTATATCACGAGTAAGTTTCGGGTTCGAGATTTGAATGATTTTCATATTTTCATCCAGATATCCTCCTGGAGCAAAATTCTTTATTTTATTTCTCATCAGGTGTGTCTAACATCTATCGGCATAAATATGCTCATGTCTCTTGGAACAAGTTTTCAAAGCTGCCCGTTCATATAAATCAACGATGACTGAACTGCGGAAAGAGAAATATGATCATATAATGATATTCATCAACGATGATCGTAACCACGAAACCAGAAAACCTCGGCTTCACACACACGAACACATATATACATGGTATTGCCTTGAAGTGGCAACGAACTCAGAGGTGATATTTGGTATGGGGGAGGGGGGGGGCAGGCATCGCCAGCACACCCGATATCTTTGAACGGGTCCGACAATCATCGCGGCCGCCACTTCGAAAAACTCTTGCAATCATGTATCTTCGTCTAGTTTCTGACATTGAACTGTGTTGCATATGCTGTGTTGTAATAATGCTTACAAGTAAATTGGAGGCTTTTGTACTTATATCCATTTTGATTTTTTTGTACTCATTTTGTACTTATAAATGCACTTTATTTTGTACACCAAAAGCTGTGTTTTAATTCTGCTATCAAATATCTTTTTCCTACTTATTATTGGTCTTTCTGTCCCACTCGATGTCACACCGACCCTTTATAAGTATTTTTGCGATTTTTACCGACTAAACGTGGTTTGCGATACCATGTTTTTAGACAATTTTTGTTCCTCTTGATTTCTACCTAATATCACTCCCATGAGTCTGTCTGTTTTTAGACAATTGCTCTTTGCGCTAAGTTTTTTAATCCATTTCACCTTTTTGTTAGCTGTCTTCTCGAACTGAAGAGCTACTTTGAGTGTCAACCAAGGATAGACAAAATAATCTCCAAGAATTTACATGGCTGGTTTGAAATATTACACGTCCGGTCAAAATATGTACATGCCCCGGGCATGACGGGTAATATATTCGTCCGGTCCCGGTATCAACTTCACGTTTCCTCCACAACTATAGTGGCTTTCAAGACGGTTCCACACCCGCTACATTTCGCGGCAACGTACCGCACAAAAACTGATAACAGCTTAAAACAGAGCAGAATAACTTTGAACGGAATGAAGGTCTAGTGTGATTAAGCAGACTGTTCCATGTAGAGCGTATGCTAGTACCGGTCATTACAATAGACAGCGATGAGCGTCGGGGAAGTAGAAAACGCCTTCTAAATAAAATTCGTATGAATGAATCCGTTTCTTGTATGTACCGAACTTCTAGTGGATCCCACTCCAACAAGAGTGAGGCTACGCAGTTTTTTTGGAACGTTTAGCGTCAAAATCGACCGCACTATGTGTGCGTAGCTCCACCTCAAAAACCTTTTTTTTTCCTGCCGGTGTAAACTCGGCTTTAGATGAAACTGACTTGATATGGGAGAAAAAATCATTTATGGACCGAGTCAGCTTGAGTGGCTTCATTTGCTGGAGTTGATCACTTAACGTGTTTCCATAATGATCGCGTTGGCTTGCAATGACCGAGTTATTTATGGATAGTGAAGGGAAATTTATCAAGTGACGAAAGGATGAAGATATTCAGATACACCAAGATTGAGGATACTGGAAATGACTCATGTTTTGAAAACATTGGAGATTTGAAGAATAGTAATAGGAAGTCGGGAATAAACTTTGTGAAGTTCAATCAAAAATGACTATTAAGGGACCAGACACACTCACTTCACATATCTCAGAGAGATATCAAAATGTTTCCGAAGAATGAATGTGCCCAGAAGTTTTATTAAATAGCAAGTAGGTCAATCAACAAAAGACTGTATTCGATGCGCTGCGAAATTAATAATCGTATGTTCAAGCAGGAAACTATTTTTTTCTGGCAATAAAACCTTTGTTGTTTGTTGGCAATGAGATCTAACTCTATGGATTAATTGTGGTAGACCGGAAGAAGTCACCTACAACCAAATCATTAGCTCAGTGTATTCGTCGTTTCGATAGGCAATCTCGCTCTCCCGATTATCCAAACGAACAGGAAACGGGTAGTAGGAAGTTTGCAATTGGTTCTTCCCTTTCATCTGATGTTGGTCATTAAACTGAGACGGAGCACTAAGCGAAGGGTGCAAGTTCAAGAGAATATACACTATTACCTCTTCTCTCTTGTAACAGTTGGGATGTTTGAAGATTTCTATTGTCTCTGTAAGGAAGCAATTGTCTCTGCCGGATAGAACCTCAGTTTCTTTGAGTTCCATTAGATGCTCTTTGCAACTACACGCTTACTTGTTTAGCCCAATCTGCTGTGCTACCTAGGTTCTTAAGGTTTCAATAGAAGACCTTGATTCAAAATGATTGCTTGATAGTTTTCTGCAACATCTATGTCTATTTTTCAAAACAAAAAGTCTCATTCATTATATGACAGTCGCAAATATTCAATGTCGGTTACTCAAATCTTATCTACTAAAGCATTGGTCTAAAATTTCAAACTCAAAAGTTTATTCCATTGGTACTTGGATTGATCGAGCATAACTGAGAGCTTATGAGATCAATTTTTTGTTTTAAAAATTTTACTTCGGAAAGTAATTATTTGCTATGAATATTGAATTTTATGATCGGATAATAATATTCTAGCATCTATCTCAAATATGTATGTTGGTCTAGTCAACTTTGTTTTCGTTTTTCTTGCCTGTAAATGATGATGTAACTTATTTTCATACTTGGATTCCAGCTCAGTATGTATTCAGTACTTGTTCCTATTGAATAAGTAGTCATTTTTTTAAAAGTGATGTTTGTGGGAAACAGCAGTGATTTGACATAGATTTGTGTGTTATGCAGATGTAGATTGAGATTGTTATTAATAATGATCAATCAATTTTTTAAGCAATACAAACATAAAATTATAGACGAAAGTCGTGTGAAATATAAAATTAAGTTATTAGATCCTTCTAAGTTCAAATACCTATAGATGATACAGAATGATCTAAGTATTAGAATTAAAAACACCTATAGTCTATGATCATATAGAAACGAAGTTTACGCAGATCGTCCATATCAAAATTTCCCTACATATTTTCAAATTTTATGTAGGCCTACTTATATAAATATTTTTTTTCACATTTTAAACTTTTTCGTTTCAAAAATAATCAGTTATTTCTTTGATATTAATAAATACTAAATAAATCCCAGCCGTTTCAATTCATTGAAATTCAACTTTCATTCACCACACTATTTTTAAGAATAAATTTACTTCTTATGCTCGTCTATTTAATGTCAATTCATCATTTTGTAATTGCGGTTAATTTTCTTCTAATGTTAATTTTCTTAATCTTCTAATTCAGATAATCGGCTTATTTTGGGGATTTAAAAAATAATTTATCATGAAGTTATTGGATATAAATTTTTCTTAATTAAAAATCTAAAACATGCGGTGATTTTTTTTTCCTGAAGCTTTCATTTCGGGTTGAACTCCATTTCTTTCAAAATATTACGTACTTACATTATGATTTAATTAATTTGATTTATTTTAAAGGAAGAATTTCAAACTGCAAAAGTTTTATCTTGTGGTACATAAAACTATAGTTATTTCTTCTAGGCAGTTTCAGATCAGACAATGTTTCAGTTTAAAGAATGAAACATCAATGAGATGCTTTTGTTGGTATCTTAAAGGGAAATATAGGTGATTTTCGACTCCTGATAAACATAAGAGTAGGACTGAAGAATAATGTTTTCACTTTAGTCCTGAACCTTTTTAAGTAACGTTAATTAGAACTTAGAAAAAGTGTGGATAGAATTTTTTCGTCCTGAATTAGCCACGAGTCCTTTAAAAACCTTACTTTCTCTTTATATAGCTGATAAAAATCAACGTTGCATTGGATTTTTCAATAAATTGAACTTTCAATTAGTAATAATATCGGAATAATATTAAAACATTTTCTAGAGCGAATTTCACAGTTGAAACGTCTTAACTGAATCGCTGCTGGTCATCATATATAGACGTGCAGGCTACGTATTTAGCCAGTAGAATTGTCTCCAGAGAGAGAACAAAAACTATTTAGATTTATCTGAAGGAATTAGTGGAAGCGTAATCAACTGTCTAGCTTGAACAAAATTAAAAAAAATAATTAACTAAGAACATTAAACATGATCAAAGCGGTAAGCAAAGTTCTATATAAAATTGTATTTCCTTTTATACAGCTTACTTTAGTCTTTATTTTCATTTTATACAGCAACACGAACAAAATACTCAAACATCCAAAATCTGCGTATTCGTAATATTAAGAAAAAAAAACAACAACAGAATTGCCTAATACATTTTCAGAGAAATGCGTACTGGCAAAAGAATAGCAGTTTGAAAAAGTACAAAATAAAACGATTGAGCTTGAAAAAACATGAAAATAATATAAAAAATAAAATCTCGACAAGAAAATGCACTTTCACAAAATAATTCCCGTTATTTATACAAAAACAAATCATCAAACCCGATTATTAAATGAATATTTCAATTTATTGACGGCCATTGTTCAATATTTCAAGAACAGATGAAAAAACTCTTCGTTATTCAATCCACAACAAAAAAAAAAAAATTTGCACACGAAAGTTACTTTTTTATATCATTTCTCACCCGTTTCTGCATCAAATAATATCTTGGGGGTAAAGTTTTTCCGATAACAAAACAGCAAAAAAATATTCGGAATTTTTTCCTCTTCTGAAAATCCCACGCATATAAATGATGGAATCAAATAATAAAAATTGGTAATCTTTACAATATATAAATGTATATAAATTTCCACTCGTTATTCTCCTGCGGCAATTTTTATCTCTATTCAAGAAAAATACTTGAAAAACGGTTTCGTAGAATTTATCAGGACAGAAAACGGAGAAAAAGAACGGGAAATAAATAAATATATTTTTTTTCTTTCTGTCTCCGTTGTCTCCAAAATTTATGAACACTTTCTGCAGATGTCGTTTATATCTTTGCTACTTATTTTTTGTCTGGATGATGAAAAGCAATCGGCTGTTGAAAAAAAAAAAAAAACACACACACACACACACGAACACACAAAAAAATATCATAAAATATTTGACCATTTCGTATCGTTCAGCGGAGTTCAACAAATCATCCGCTTTATTTATTGCTTCTCCGTAATATTCCAGTCTCTTATGTACAGAGAAACGGGGAAGAAATATATATTTATACATACGAAATGAAGAAATTGAGGGAAATGCATTTAGAAGTTTTGTTTTCTTCTATTTCCGCACAATAGAGCACGTCTTTTCATGGGCGGTTACTTCACATTGGCCTTGTTTAAGAATGCGTTTCGCTTGGGACATACTGAGATGTGCATACCTTAATACCTCAATCTAAGCTATTGAGCTATACACTCATTATTATTTTAACATTACTCCTAACCTTTGATTTTCATTTATGAATGGAAATAAACAGTGTATTAAACACTTAAACAATATACAGTGTGGGCAGTTACTTATTTTTCTGCTTATACGTTGCTGCTGCCATGTGTGTTATCCCTCAAACTGTAGAGCTGCAGAGTAATGAAGAACTACATCATCACAAAAACAGGTAACAATTTCTTAATTGAAATTAGAGAAGTCAATTAAATAAATTGCAAATACTACCAGTCCGAGAGCCAAGCCGTCAAGTTAACCAGATGTAATTAGTGTTTTAGAACTCAAAACAGAATTTACTTTGACAATATGTTAGTACTCACTCAACTCTTAGTAAGAAAGTATGATTATGGCTTAATTTAAGTGGTAATTTTTGCAGTAGCTATTCAAGCTTAGATGGAATAATACCATGATTTTGCAGCAGAGTTTCCCCAGTTTTTCGCTTCTTCACCCCTTTCTTAAGAACTCTTTTTTTTTCTCGTATATCCCTCCCCGGCCATTCAATATATATACTACCTATTTGGAAACACCAATTTACAGTTTCAAAAACTTTCATGATATCTAAAAATAATAATGCAACTTTAGGCTTATTATTATATGCTATATAAACATTCAAAATAAAATCGAGAGTATCCTGTGCCCCCCCCCTTTTTCTGAATCCTCAGATTCTTTCTTAAAATATCAACACTGTGGAAAGTTCAATTTATTTCTAGTGGTTTTTGTTTTTGTTTGCAAAATACTTTGTAAAGCTAGGAGTTAAAGAAATCGATCTGTTATTATTAGAATGCGATTTTCCCTCTTTGAAGAAACTATTGCCATTTTTTTGTAAATTACCCAGTTATAGACGTTAAACGATCAAATATCTTTCAGATGTGGAGCATATGTAATTCAATCATATAGAAGAAATTTCACGAAATCTTGATTCTTTTTTAGAATCTATTGTATTAAAAATATTCAATACTTTCAGAGAAAAAAAATTAAAGAAATAAAACTTTAAACACAAATGGGGTAATTACTAGAATCTCATCATTTGTAAAAATGTAAAATTTAGTCATCGAAACATTCAGCAAAATCAGTTGAATTTGTTTTTTTCCTTCTTTTCGAACATTAAAATTGAGTTGATGCGGCTACATTTATTTTCATTAACTTATTTTCTGTTTGAATAATAGTTTAAATTCTTATGAACAAACTATTTTATTCAGTGTATTTGCTATTTTTTCACGGTCAACGTTTTTTTTTTTCTCAATGAAGTGAATTAAATCCAATCGATCAATTCATGCTTAGAAATATTGCAAAGGGAAATTGTGAATATTAATATATAATTTATCCATTGTGCTAATATTATTTGTGATTTCTATGGAGAAAAAATAATGGGCCCCCTTTATTTAATGACTGTACTGGTATAAAAAAGTAACGGGGAAAATAGTGAAGCATGCGAGCAGAAAAAATTCCAGTAATGTTTTGCTGATTTTTTTCCTCATTCCTATATCGGGAATGAATGTGAACCATATCTGTTTCCGACAGATCAATATTTTACGAAAAGATGAGAATCACATGGAAACCATTTGCGTGTCAAGTCGTCGTTCAAGATAGAAACTACGAAAGCATTTTAAGGTTATTTTCACGGGTTTTTTTTTTCAAAGTAAAAGCCCTCGACTTCAATCACATCAATTTCATTTGAGTTATTTCCTCTTATAAAAAAGCTTTTCAACATAGCTGTTAGTTTCTAAATAAAAAATATGTCATTTTCCACCACCTATATTTTTCGCATTTATTCAGACAGGAGTCATATACAGAGTTCATATCTCAATCTCATACTTTGATCCTAAAATCAACTCTGAAATGAATGACACTGAGTGGGATGATAGAAAAATCATAATAGATACTCGCATATTTTGAAAGTTGAGATTTCCTTTTACTTTGCTCTACTATCTATACTTCCCTTATGTCAAATTCTTTGAAATTTATTTGATGGGGTCAAAAAGTTCTATTCCTCTAATGAAAATGTTGCTGATGTGAATGTGTGCGTTCAATCGCGAGTTTCCATACTTATAGTTGAAAATGAAAGTTTTTGAAACGTACATTACATATTCAGAAATATATTTGCTGATAGTAGAAACCTTTGAAAATATGACATGTAAATTTAGTCTCTCTACGCCATTTCTTTTTTGCTGCCATATTGATTTTACATATTTCATCTCTACATGAATGAGTTCTCGCACTTCTGGGAGAATTCCTATTCGGAATTTTGTCTCCTTTCTTTAGAAATGGAGTAAGAATGTCAACGAAACCTTTGGATATAAAGAGTTTCTTTTGTAGACATTTGAAATTATTTTCAAAATTAAATACTCTTATGAATATCCAATTTGCTTACCTAAAAATGTATAAAATATTTTAGAGCCAATGATTGTAATATTTTTCAAGATGTTTCGCAACTCCAGAAATTTAAATCTCGAGTTTCTCATCATCTTAAAACGAAAAACATCTTGAATAAATGTTCATTTTGATGAATGGATGTATTGTATAAGCAGATATAAAATAATGTTGTACAGAGTAGAATGATAATAAAAAAGTAAAATAACGAAGAACATATTCTGATAAACTTTGCACAATAAGTGACAATTAAATACTAAACTTTTATTCAATAATATTTAAACAAAAAAACGACAGTAAAACATATCTGATAATAGCTGTTGCTAAAGAACATTCAATATCCTGTTGGAAGGACTTCACATTCCGTTGACGTCACAGTGTCAGTTTATGTAATATATGGGCGTGTGCATTCGTGTATTATATGATCGTGTTTGTGCAATAAAAAAAAGTATGGAACCGAAACAAAAATATAAAAATACTTATTTGAAGTTAAAAATGGAAAAAAGGGTTTGATTTGGCTGTTTCTCCAGTTTCAAATAATTCATGATAGAAAAAAATTATTTTATGTTAAAAATAATTATACTTATGAATAATCGATTATTGATTGATACTCATAATCAATCCCAAATATTCTAAACGTAATGTAAAAATAACGATAAATTCTTATAGCATTTTAGTGAAACACATTCCTACTAACGATACTCTGGTACTGCCTCCGTTGGCACATCTGAATCACCCGAATAAGCAACGCGCCTAAGGTTCAAATCCCTAAACTACATCCATGGTATCAGTTTGTGCAGAGGAGACTTCCTTAGCTTATCTCCGCAAAACCTTCGCTGACTTCTCAATTAAAACTCAATAATTTGTATAACAAACCTCATCCGGTGTGTAGATTAGATATAAATTAGTTTCGAGATTTCTGAAGCAACAACATTTAGGCTCCATCCAGTTACGTATGTAAACATAGAAACAATGTATCACGCCTACGAGAGAGAGGTAGAGAGAGAACTGGCAATTAAAACTCAATTAACCCAGCCGCGAATCGTAGTATTTTCTCCACACCCTGTCGTAATTAAAACCAAATTAATTCGGCAATTGTTCGAGCGAAACGGTAATGAGGAATGACACACAACGCAAAACATGTGCTGATGTCTTTGACAGTTGGAATCCCCTCCACTCACGCCAAAACGTATATAACTTCGCTATTTATATTCTGATATCACACACAACTTCCAATTAACAAATATATTTTCCTTCATTTTTTTTTTTACTTTTTCGAAATATCTGTTGGAGTTATTCTTGATTCGCATTGTTTCTTACGCAGGAGCTTCGGGAGAATCCCCGGAATCCATTATCCATGAATTCCAATGGCCAAGGTAATTTTCCGCTGTTACCTCCTCTTTTTCTCTTTCTAATGACAGATAAATTTTCTAATTTGCTGAATGTCAATTGACGAATGTTATTCGACATGAAACATTATCTTTCGGAATGTAAGATTAAATTGCATAATCAGGATTGTGATAGCTATTATAAAGCTATCTAATAATGAATTTCTTTCTTTGGACAACTTTTACGGCAGTGCTATCAATTGCATTATCCCTGTCACTGACGCTACAAATATTCTGAGAGCATTTCACGTTTTCTATGCATCATTGTTTTCATTTATTTTTTATGTAACCATTGTCTCAAGATTAATAAAGTCTTGATTGTACACATAAAGATTATTTCAGTAGAGCATTTTTTTTAACGTCGGTTATAAACTTCGTAATGTTCGTAGTTGCATACGGTCTATAAGATAGAACCCCAAATACAAGTAAACTTGAATAATTTGAACTTGGTTAATTCGAATTTTTATATAATTCGAGTTGTAGGAATTCCCTTTGAGTTTCTTATTCAATTTATGTTAAAATTACCTGTTTAATTCAATCTTTTCTTCCTCACGGTTTGGACAATTCAGAGTTTAGTAAGTTTGATTCAGATAGGTCATTTACAAAATGCCTATTTTCCATGTAATTTCTGGCTAAATTTTGATCATCCCTTTCTATAATCCACGGTTTGAATCTCTTCCTGAATATAACATTTAATCAACATTGAACATATTGCAATGAACAAAATCTGAACTTGTCATTCTAAGCAATAAGAAATAAACAATGTTTTTGTTACCAGTTCTACCCAATAGTTTTGTCTTTCCTTGGGCAGCTGCAGTTTTACCGGTTTTTGATAGACTTCATTAACAGCTGCCAAGAAGATATGTCAATACCACAATACGAGAAACACGAAAGTTTGTGAGTGTTTCCTCTACACAAACGGAATGTATAAAAGCTGGACAGTACTGGAAAGTACTCCCAGTCACTTGTCTGGTAAAATGTGTTGCGGATGCACGTCTCTCTAAGGCTTAAGGCTGTGCTAATAGTAGAGCAAAGAGGTACGAGTTCCAAGAATTGGGACTAGGAAAAGAGAAATGCATGGGTGTGGAGGAAGAGAGGTCCACACATAGTAAAATAGGAGGAAAAGGCTATAGAAAAATAACCGGAGAGGTTTTGTAATGTAAGGGTGTGATGATGATCCGTACGCAAAAGAGGGGAGGAAAAAGACAAATTAACCAATGAGCAGATAGAGAAAATCAGCAGACAGAGACGAAAACAAACATGTTTGGGCGTGTAAATATATATATATATATATATATATATATATATATATATATATATATATATATATATATATATATATATATATATATATATATATATATATACTTGTATGGAAGTGAAAATATTCATCTCAATTATCTGCATCCACATCATATCGATCAATTCCTTCCAATAAGATACAATAATGCTGTTCTATTCTAAAATGAAAAAATAATATTTAAAACTCAAACATAAGAACAAACATGTGTGCATCTAACATTAAAAAAAAACAAAATTAAAATAATTTTTTTTAGTTTTTATTTCGAAAATATTACATGGTGGTTACCTTGAATTTCAACTGCCTTGAATTGAGAGCAAAAAAAAAAACAATTTGGGTGAAAATGATAAAACGTGAGGAAAGAAATCGGGACGACGAACGAAATCTCATTGAATTCACGAGAGCTCGGAAATTAAAAATGAAAGTTAAACAATTACTTTCATTCTGCATAGAATATCACTAAGCCATACATGCACATCGTAAATATCCCTTTAGGCAGTTTCTAACGAATTGGAGCATTTATTCTCATGGGGATTGTATAGTGTTTCATCACGTATGTATATTGTTTGTAGTTGCATTTTTGGTTGGGTTGTTGTATTTGTGAGATATAAAATGACATCCATATTTGTTATGGGCATCTTTTTCACAGCCACCTCGTTGGGCATTTTACCTGTTGTGGCGTTGTATTTGTATCTGTATCCGAAAGTGTTGTATGTATGTGCGTATATCATGTGGGGGTCTTAATGTTAGTGATGTCAAAGCAAACTGGCTGAGTCCTCTTCAATACAGGTTCCGAACAGGTGGATCAGCGGACAAGGCGGTGTTTCAGCTTATGAGTGTCATTCACCAGCACCGCGCTGAGAATCGGCAGTCGGTCAGACTAAAACTTTTAATTTTTGTCAGAATAAAACTTTGAATTAAGGCATATATTGCATAATATTTAATTAAATCCCAATATAAATAAATAATAAACTAAATCTAACGAAACGAACGCGGAGAAAATTTCAACGTCTCTTCTCTCATTACACAGCATAAATATCCCAAATTGATTAAGGAAGGATGCAAATTTCTTTAGGTGTGAAGCTAGCCTGAAAAATCTCGATCTGGAATTGATATAGTAATCCGAGTACAAAAATATTATGAATTTCTATGTAACAAAATACTATATCTCTCAGCATTGCGTCATTCATATACATATAAGAAAAGGATGGTTTTTGTGTATGTGGAAATCCGAGAAACGGGAAATGGAATTCCTTTAGAAGTATAGGGATTTGAAAACAGACAAGGCACACAAAATGCTTGCGGAAAAGACAACTTTGCAGCGGTACGTTATTGAGGGTTCACATTTCTTTTATCCGTGTTTTTTTATCCTCTTTTTGTATTTATTTATTTTTTCCTGAAGCTAAGCTTCTTTTGTGTGGACTACCTCGTATAGAATTTCTAAACATTGTGGCCTGCAAAATCCGCTCAGCAAGCAAAGAAGTCCACTAAAACTCAAGCGTGCCGTACATCTCAAAGATGTATGCGTCCAAATCCTAAATATCTCTTCCTCTTCAGCTACGAATATTTCTCTCTTCTTCTCCTGTTCTAAACAAACTTTCCCTATTCTTCAGCGGTATTTTCATGTCAGATCTTCTAGAAAAATACAATCTTAGAATATAGAAAAATATCCTCATCCGAATTCAAAATTCTCACCCGTCTGAAATAACTTCGAAGTAAAAGGTCTCGGACTGAGAAATAAAAAGTTTGGTCAACTTTTGTGATCAGTTAAATGTGTTCGATTGAGTCGTTGTGATGCGAATGCTTTAAAAAGAAAAATTGTATTCGGAATTTCAATTTTCTCAGAAAGGGGTTCCAGTTTAGTATTATTTCGTAATGCATATATTCAGGTGGTGAATAACAGGGACGCCCATACCAGACGCCCGGTGCGAAAATAATAGTGGGAGGGGGCAGAGGCGTGTTATTTCGGGGCACCTTAGCCCTGATTTTATATATCCTGTGGGAAAGGAGAATGGAGCGCCCAAAATTGCATACATTATTTTAAAACATACAGGAAAAATGCCGAGAAATATCCATACAAGAAAATAGACACAATCAAATGTAAATTTACAAAAAAGGGTAACGGGAGTTTTTTGAACTAAAGAAAATTTTAAATTGATGAATGAAATAATTCAAAAACTAATTAAAATTAGGACCTATTGAAAGAAGTTATCTGAGAACTAATGCAGGATCCATTATTTGAAATGAAGAAAAATAATTGCTGGATAATTCCGGCACCCACTAAAAGAAATAAGTGGTTATAGTGACGGACTCGCATCGCGAGGATCCGGGCTCGAACTCGGATCACCACGGTGTGGTGGTCGGCTGAAGTTAGTTTCCTGTGGTTCACAACTTCGAGGCGCAAATGCGAGTCGATCTCTCCATTAAAAAGTCTCGCCACAGAGAGCAACAGGCCTACAACGATAAATCATTTAATCATTACACTTCACTCATATTTAGAAAATCTGGTGGAAGATGGCAGCACTACACATAATAAGTATTACACAGAAACAAACTTTACGTCAGGTTTCACTACACGTACCAATTCGTTAGAGGTTGCGCAGAGGAATACAGACGAGGTGCATGTCTGGTTTAGTAGTAGAGACTACTAGCACTTAACCGTATATGCACCTCTCACACACACATTCCTCTAAAGAATTCATAACGAATCGGCACATGACGGAATGAGTGCAAGTGCGGCCCCTAACGTATTTATGTGTTGTCAAGTTGCGCTTGTGTTGGTTCGTGCTGACATCTGTCTGCCATTTTCTGAAGTAAAGATGGACATTTTTGAATTTCTACCCTCAAGGTTCGAGTCCCCATGTGGACAGAGATGAATTTTCCATTCCTGAAATATCGATATCTCCTCAATTAGCCAGTTTTCCGTATCTGTCGTATTAACAAGGGAGAGTGACGTCTTATTCAAGAGGTTGGCTCAATATGGCTAACAAAGGAGCTAACAGTAGTTTTTGCGGCGTAAAATATTATGAGAGAGGAGGTCGGAGTCACTCGTCATTCCTCCCCAAAAACAAAATGACCTTCTGATGAGGTATCTCCATTCCTCCTTTTTTCCCTACTAAAATATTTGCCATTCAGGTAATACTCACCAAAGCAACCCCTACCAACTTGCACATCTGAACAGGACTTTTACATAAATAAAACCTGACCAAGTGATTATGAACTTTTGTTTCTTATTATGATTTTTCTGCAGGAGAATACGTTATCCTCCTGTTGCTAACAATGCTTTGGCACAAAAGTTGTACGTTGTTTCGCCCAACACACTATATTACAAATACAACGCCACAACAGGCAAATTGCCCAACGAGGTGGCTGACTTAAGAACATCATGAATCCCCGAGCCATTTTTTGGAGGCCCTACCTACTACTGCTACACCACACATGCCCTCCTCGCGGAACCCCCAACGAATCGGTACATGCGGGAATGTGCGTGTACGTGTAGTGAAACCTGACGTGGAGTTTTTTGTTTCTCTGTAATGCTTGTTATGTACAGTGCTGCGATCTGCCCCCAGTTTTTCTAACTATGAGTGAAGTGTTATGATTGAATGATTTATCGTTGTAGGACTGTTGCTCTCTGTGGCGAGACTTTTTAACGGGGAAATCGGCTCGCATTTGCGCCTTGAAGTTTGGAACCGCAGAAAACCAACTTCAGCCGACCACCACTGTGGGGTTCGAACCCGGATCCTCGCATCGCGAGTCCGTCACTATAACCACTCGACCACCACAGCGGCCTCATCTGTGACCATGTGACTTTAATTTTTGACACCTTCGATAAACGCTCCGAATACGATTTAAAAATGCTTCCAAAAAACGGAGAAGATCATTGTCACCCCCAAAAAGCCGCCTGGCAGTCGAGTGGTTAGGGAGCTAGCCTCTCGCTGTGCAGGTCTGGGTTCGAATGCCGGTTCGGGCATGGATGTTTACTAACACCAACAAATTCCCTGGACGGATCATGCTGATCCCTTGGGGAATACGTGGGGATCAAGTTATCATTTAAAAAAAATCACTCAACACTTTGTTGTGTAATCATGATCGTTTCATGTGTGCCTGATGTGCAATTGCAGTGAACCGGCAAAAATCCTTATTCGTGGACGGTATCTACTTTGCGAAGGTTTTAACAACTCGCTATTGCGAAGATATATTTTGGAAAGAGAGAAAATTCTACTGCCCCTGCGGGGAATCGAACCCACGTCACCAGTTGTGAGCTTGGCCTGAGTCTGGTCCGGCCGTCCATATAAGGTCCCTTTCACTGTACACGAGCTCCAAGAAAAGATTGAGAGATTAGGTGCCTCTGTAGTCTAGTGGTCTAGAGCGTTCACCCGGAACGCGAAACGACGTGGGTTCCATTCCCCGCAGGGGCAGTTGAATTTACTCTCTTTCCAAATTATATCTTCGCAACAGCCAGTTGTTAAAACCTTCGTATGGTAGCGGAGAGGGACGTCATCCTTGTAAAGGTATCTACCTATCCTTAAAAAATGTAAATGCCAGTCCAATGTTTATGATGACTTTCTGTAATGAACACAAGTTGCATTCTGGCAGCCTGGTTTCCTTATACATCACTGTTTAATTCTGTGTCACACCATAAGATATACTTCTCCGTCTGTCCCGAAAAATATTTACTAGAGCAGGATTAATTTCATCGAACTTCAAAGATTCGATTGAAAGTATTCGAATTGAAAATCTTGATTTGGAAGATGATTTATTTATTTTTTGTAACCAGGAAGAAAAAATACCTACAAAATCGTATTTTAAAATTTATAATTTTATTTTATTTAACGTCACGTGCATTTGAGAGATATCCCGCTTAACTTGATTTATATTTCGGCAATTGCAAGATATCCCACCTCCTTGAAACCCTCATATTTATGCAATGATATGTGCCCACAGATATTTCTAAACAATTCAGCTTCTTCCAAGAATAGGTTTTCCATCCACACCCAAACTTATCATATCGACTGTCATAGGGCAGAATCAGATATTGCTCTACTTTTGGTAATATAAGGAGAGACAGTAATTGAAATATACCTTTTTTCCTTCCCTTTGGGGGGGGGGGGTATTGGAATATATACGTGCAGTATAAATAATAGAAAAAGCAAGAATACTTTTTTCCTCGTTTTATTATATAGTCGAAGTTTCACAAATCCGGAAAAGTCTTCTTTTTTAAGAAAATATATGAAATTTTACAGACTGTTTCGATATTTCCAATGTTCCATTTACAATGCAGACCAGTAGAAGTTATAAAACAGTGGAAAGAGATGCAGAAAGATAAAATGCATTATTACAAGATATTGATCAATGAATGAAACCCTATATGGAATGAACAAAGAAATAAAATCTTATCACACAGTATAAATACTATAATGAAACCGACCATATTCAGGAGAGGATTTTGATATCAAAAACGCTCACGTTTCTTCACGATCGCATTCCTTTGCGTCATCGAGAAACACATTCAAATAGCTGATATATACCAAAAAAAAACCTCGCTCCGCTTTACCTTTATTTTGTCACAGAAGAAAAAAAAAAGGATCGTTGCAATCAATTCGCATTCCCCCTAAACTAGATTGAGAGTTCGCTTCGTGACCGCAGATTTCGTTGCTCAATCATAAGAAACAAGGTTATCCTTAATCACCGAGTCTACAGGAGTTCAATAAAAAAAAAGGAACTGCAATCCTATTCCTGGAGAACCACAAACAGGAAGCTGACGTTGCATGTCCACCTCAAAACAAAAAAAAGGAAAAGGTAGTGAAGTAAAGATGTATGACTAGATCCCTGGTAGTCTTTTCTGATGTGAGCTAATCGAATCTATACACGACTCGTTGCATACGTTTCCATCCGTTGACTACTACTCTATGCTTCGGATATTTCCGGTAAGAAAGTAGATTCTTCCAGCATATATAGTCTGATCTTATTTTATATGTCCCCACAATCAATAGAGAAATTCATAAAACGTGTTTAATGATTTACGACGTGGAGTACGAGTAAATTATATCGCGAAGGTTTTTTTTTTTAACAGCTGGCTGATGCGAAGATATATTTAGGAAAGGGAGGAAAATTCAACTGCCCTTACCGGGAATCGAACTCACGTCCTTTGACTTTCCGGGTGAAATTCGTATTCATAGGGAAGAGTGACATCATCCTCGGATAAATGATATCATTTTAGTGATTTTTGTCATCACCCCTGAAGTTTATTTTTCAAAAATATCTTTAAAAAAAACATTTCATTCAATTGCAAATCGAATGAAAAAAAATTGTGTAAATCAGCTAATTTCTTCTTTTACCTTTAAAAATAAAAGAAAGAAGTAATGAATTATATAGTGTAAATGTGCACGAAAAAAACGCTTTTAGAGTTTTGAGCTCATCCGTCCGGTTATTATGCATAATCACCAAGTATTTTGAAGGCAATGAATTTCAAATATTTATCAAATTCACCAACGACGCTTGGGTATTAAACATATTCGCCTGGAAAAGGGATAAATTTATTAAACTTACCAAGACTATTGGTAAGTATTGGCATTGAAAACAAATGTTGAATACAGATTTTTGAAATTTATATATGTATTTTTTTTCAATCTTTAAAAATTCATAAAATTCTAACGAATAGTCAGATATCCAAGTTCGATGTTCAATTTACTAACATGTGACGTCACGTCACCTGCTGTAGTCCACTGGTTGGAGAGCTAGCTTCTGACTGTGCAGGTCTGGGTTCGAGTCCCGGTTGGGGCATGGATGTCTGCTAATACTAAAATATTCCCTGAGAATACGTGAGGATCACATTATATATGTATATTCCACCAGAATTTCTGTAGAAATTTTTTTTAAATATTACGGATGAACTCAAAAACTGCGATCTGAGCAAATCGCGTCCAAAGTATTTTTACTTGCCTATGCATTTATACCAGTGTTTCCCAAAGTGGGCAATATCCCCCCTGGGGGCGATGGAAAAGTTCAGGGAAGTGGTAGAAGCTCAGGGCTTAGTATAGGATCCTATGTAGGTGGCTTGAGTTGGGGGCGATGCGAAGAAAAAACTTCAAAGAAGGGGGCGATTGAACGAAAAGTTTGGGAAATTATGATTTACACTCTAATTCATTACTTTTTTCTTTTATTGTGAAAGAGCAAATTAACTGATTGAAAAAAAAAAAAAATTCTCATTTGGTTTGCAGTTGAATGTAATATTTTTTAAAGCCATTTCTGAAAAAGCAAGTTCAGAATCATGACACACCTTAACAAAGCTAACGTAAACTGGGGTGACTTAGTAAAGAGTTTGGACGTTTTTCTGAATTATCTCTTTCATGAAATGACATTTATGAGTAAAAGTTGCACCACAAGAAAAATAAATTTTTTGCTATGAATTTTTTTAGCACGTATTCCCAAGAGATCTGTCCAGGGAATTTGTTAGTGTTCAGACATCCATGCCCGAACCCAGACCTGCACAGTCAGAAGCTAGCTCCCTAACCACTAGACTGCCACGCGGCAATTTCTGCGAAGATAGTTATTTTGCAACGTATTACTATTGTAATATAATAAAATGCATGCAAATTCGTATCCAAGTCACCTGACCTAAAGGAGTGACTACTCTCTTGATATTTCGCCTTTCGAAGACCGTTTCCATCGCACTCAACTGAACATTATCAAGAACAAATAAAAAAAGTACGGAGCCATGAATTTTGTTTTTATTACAAATATGAATACAGGGAATTATTCTTTTATGTCTACAATGTGAATCTACCCAGTCGAAGATGCATGTTTTTGTGTTACCTCATAAATTAATTAAATGTTAGTCTGATCTTCTGTAACACTCCTACGGGGCCTGAAGCCTAACTTTTTTTATATATGTTTGTGGCATCTGTACAACTGTGTGTTCTTGTAACGATTATATAAAATATGTACCTTAAATTCCTAAACATTTTACTAATCATACAACCAGTATTTAAAAAACCGATTTCATTAGATTAATTCTCATCCACAGTTAAAATAGTAATTACCAATAGTAACCAAAGTATATATATATAACGTCTTCCAAGACCACCAGAACATGCAATCACCAAGAATTATAGATAAAGTTTTGTAATGTTTTCATGAAACCTTAAAACACAAGTTATGATAAAAAAAGGCGGGTTAAAGGGAGTATATAATAAATTTGAATACCATTTGTAATCATGGAGGATCACTCTGGTGGTCAGACATACAGGATGGCCTCTCCATTTCATTTACAGTGACTCTGACACTATTTAAAATATATAAACAAAAAAAATAGAGCATGTTAACTATTTCATCCCGCCAGTCACCAAGTCACACCAGTTTACGGTATCTTTAACTTGGAAGTTTGTGATATTGCACATCGAATTGCGTAAAAATCACTGGTTTATATATATGTATATATTTTTTCATATTGGATCTTGTTATAAGATAATATGTATTAAAAAAATACTTTTATGTATGTTAGTAGATGAAGTATTATCAATCTTTTACTTGCATTCACGTGAACCTGCTATTCCACCCTTCCCACAATAATAGCAGGGATATCATACATATAGCACATAGACAAAATACAGCACATTATCAGTAATGCAGTAATGAGTGAGTGTACGCATCTACGCTAATTAATATATCTGGAATATTATGTTAACTATTGCTTAGTTAAGAATATTTGATACATTTACGGGTGGCAACAAAGTTTGGCGAATGTGTGTTGTTGAAGTACTAGAGATATATCTCAGAGACGAGTATATCTTCGTTCAGCTTAAAGAAATGAAAAGAAAAAGGATGGATGGAATATTTTTTCCATCCAGGTATTTTTTTTCCAATGAAAAATTAAGAATAAATTTTATCAAATTTTGTTAATTTATAGTGTTCTCTCTCTCCCTATGGGAAATATAATTCATTTTTTTTTAAAAGAATCAACATAAAAGTTGATAGATTCGTAGCCGAAAGAGCTTATAACTTTGGATCGTCAGGTTTTTTTTTCTCCCTTATTAATAAAGAACTGGTTTCAACTCATATGCATTTCCAATTTATTTCTTTAATTAACATTCCGAATATAACTTCATCGTTATCTATAAATATCTCGAGTCCATAAGGGACTAAAGAATATAACACTAACGCCGGGATAGGGCTTGAAATTTCGAAAGACGACTTGATCCAGGATACCGTTCCCAGGGATTATCGGGATTCAACTTCAATTTTGTTTGTCCAAAAAGATATCTTCTTCTGCTTTTCACTTACTTGGAAGAAACGTCTTTCAAAATACACGTGGCGATAACAACGGAATTTACTTGAAGTAAAAGAAATCCATCAGCTAAATTTTTCGTGTTTTCAATGGAAGTGTTGAACTCCAACTATTAGAAGAGAAAACACGTGTGGCAATAAAATATCAAAGAAAATCTCCGATGAAAAACATTTCGGTCTAAAAAAAAATATGAATAAAATCTCTGAAAGGTACGGATATAAAACAAACTTTCATTTTATAAGTGCTAATTCATTTGCATTTACGTTCAAAACTTAGAAGAAAAAAATGCTCAAAAAACCTACCAAAACTCTTAAATAGCATATCCACAATCACTTTAAAGACTCAATTCATTTTTCTTTACCACTTTAACTTCAAGAATGCTGTATCAAAAAGTTTTCAAATATAACATAAGTGTCTTTTCTTAAGTTTCAATAACTATAAAAACTAAATTTAGCAAATTTCCTTCAGTGAAAAAACTGTAAGAAAAATAGTTTTTGGAGTAAATTGCTCAAGTATCTTTCTTGGTACTATTACGCGGTAAACGAATTTTTTTTCAAGTTACTTACCAAGCTATTCTACAGGGAATTTAGTTACGAAGGATGTGAAAGGTAACTAAAAAGTATTCGATGATTTATAGAATTCAGAAAAGAAAGCGTGCTTCGAAGCACTAAATCAATTTCTGTACACTGAGTGTGACACAAACACATTTAGTTGAAAAGCTCTCTTTCAATGTCTTTTTGTTTGGATTTTTCTTCTGGTTATTTATTTTATTTTGTTTCTTTCAAATCTTGTAAGGTATAAAACACACGAGGAAAAAAACATAGAAACATTAAAAGAAGTAAAAAAAAATAAAAACAAAAAATAAATGGCGGATAGAGAGGATATGGGAGGAAGAACAACTTCAAAGTGGGTCGATAGGAAGTGCGAAGAAAACTTCTGTAACACTATCAACTTCCTTTGTTCCTATCCAAAACATCGTTTGGGTAGCGACGAAACCTATTTTTCTTGCAGTTAACAAAGAATATATTTCCTTTTACAGTAGAAGAATACATCTTGGAAACAGAAGAAAGGAGAGGAAGAGAAAAAAAAAACTGGCAATTTAACGCGAATGGGAACCCAGGAGTGAAGAAAAAAATGTACTCATAATGTGAATGAAGAAAAACCCAAACAAATGAACAAAAATTCAATTTGCACTTTCATTTTTTTCTTTCAAACTAATCAACACAACGAAATCATGATCATCATCATTACTTTTAGAAAGCCTTTATATGGCTTTCAAACAGCAACAGGCCTAAATTACTTGGGATTTAACCCTTTACTATCTTCTCTCTTGTTTGTTCACCCGCTCGCTGCAGTTTGGGGCCTCTTCGGCCCTTAAATTATTATTATGTAACCTAAAATCTCGTTTCGTGAGACCATGGTTTTCCAGTTTTCTTTTGAAATTTGGAACGATTGCATTTTTAATCTACCAAAATCTTTCCCACCGAAAGTATCTTAACAATTATGCCTGGCTTAGTGTCAGAAATATTGTTATATCTGATGAATTTTGAATTACTCTGTTCTCTTCTGCATATAATCCGTGGATTATAATTTGACAGTGAGAGGCGTGGGGATTTTAAGAAATTTAGAATAGACCAATCAAATAGCTTCATTTCGCAATCGGCCTATCAGAATGTTGTATTAGACTTACATGCAGGCTCTCAGCTTTATTCTGACCACGTCGTTTGACTGAGATAGATGTATTTTTTCCGCTGTGCAACGAGGAGTTAAGATTTGATAACCAACCCAAGCAGAATGCCCGATAGTAGTTAATTAATAGTTATAGCGTGATAGTAGTTATATTTTTCTTCTGAAGATGGCACCTATGTGTCGAAATGCGTTAAGAATTTTATATTTTTCCGTACATTTGCGTTTTTTGTTCGGTAACTTCCTGAGATTAATTTCAATAAATAATCTCTGTGTTGGCCTTGGAAGAGACATGGGAAACAACTTTCTAATTGGATTATTTAGGCGAGGGTGTTCACATAAAAAGATAATTTTCATATTTTAATAACTGTACAACCCTTTGTCTCATGAGTGACATCTGAGTTCTACACGCTATTTGGGTACTTTTTTCTAATTTAAAGTATGCCTCTAGGATCAACAGTTCGCCAATGAAATGCGGCAAGGAAAATCAAGTAATCAACCTGTGTCAACACAGAAACGTATGTACCGCTTTTTTATAAATAATTTAGAGTTTCCGGAAATAAATATCATAACTCATTAAATTCTAGACTTTTTCCTTTCAAATGTATGACCAACCAGAGTACGCTCTCTTATCTCGTAGGTTATGTATTAAGGCTAAGGAATATCCTGAATATTGCCCGTTTAGGGAAATTTTCAACGGATAGTATTAAAAATTTGTATGTGTTACAATGTTAGTGTATAAATATGTATACTGGGCTGTCCACGGCGTATTTTGTGGGATATATGTTATTCTGGTGGTGGTTAAAGTTTTATGGGGTTCGTTTCGAAACGCGAGTGATTTTCTCCGCTCGTTAGCAGGGTATCGACACTTCGGATGCTGCATCAAGGGGAAGCAGCAGCATCACTATTTGCTTAATGCAGAAACATTTATCGAGTTCAGATGCTCTTTCATCAATCACGAGGGTCCTCGGCTACAGCGAGAAACGCGCCTCGGCGCAATAGGCTACCGTGCAGTTCATTATCTCGCACGCTATCTGGAAATTTGGGATGTGTTATTCTAACGACGATGCGCATGCACACAAACAAAGCTACACTAATTTTCCTGTTAAAGTAACTATTGATAACAAAAATTTGAATCTGTCAAGAGAAAATGCATCCATTTATTATTCCTGGATCAAATGTTATCACCTCTTTTGCACCGCAGAAGATGAATGACATATTAATTTGTTTCGATAATTAGTGTGTGAAATTCATTTTTTGATGAATAATGAACAAGCTGAGTTCATTAAACATGCATCGGTACCTAGTATTAGAATCCCAACCAGTATATTTCAAATATTTCTGGAAATTTAATACTTTTAACTTATTTTATACTCATGAATTATATAGAATAATAACAAACTGACATTTGCAGATAATTAAAATATTTTAAGAACTGTACATTTAACACTTGAAAGGCGGACGGTGTCTCTGTGAACCTGGACGCTCTTTAATCTTATATCTCAAGTAGGTGTAAACCAATATTTTTATTCAAATAGGTGTAAACCTTGAAGATTTCGCTACTTTTCCTGAATTAACATGTTCTTATTGCAACAAAGTTTCTTTCATTACCTCTGTTATCAACAGAGATAGGAACGGATATACATACCTAGAAAGAGGGGGGGGGGTGTCCACATTGGCCCTACCATATATTTTAGAACACATAAATTGCAAAAAGACGCAGGTTCACAAAAGAGAAATCTGATAAGAAGTTAGCAAAGATTGCGTGAGAAAAAGCAGTTGTGCTGACAATGGGAATTCAGAGGAGAATGAAAACTGAAAATCTCAAGATAAAACATTTGTGAAGCAAAGAAAAGTATTGATGATGGATGTGAATATCTCTCTCTCTTTTCTCTCTCTCTCTCTCTCTCTCTCTCTCTTAGAATGAAATCATACGTCCAACAATTCCTGAGCTGATGGTAAACGAAATGCTACTAGAAACAACAAACGCACACCTCATTGAAGCCGCCAATGAAAACCTTGTCATACACCCAGATGTCAGCTTGCTGCTATAAATATCTGAGATTTCATTCCATAATATCCCGTCTAACGGTAGCAAAAAAACTGTAACAGGTGAAAGTTTATGAATTATCATTGCGGCTTTCCTTGCCAGTAGGACGTCAAGGATTCCAAAATATTACGAGAAATTCATTGTTTCAGAGATACTTCTTATTTCATCACTGAAATGTATTTTTTTTTTCAAATCTAAATCGACAAGCTTGGTGAAATTCTTCGAAAAGGTCATCGTCGGGTGCTTCCAATTCTGAAAAAAAAGGCTTGATGACACTCGTTGATCCTATTCAAAACCTAGAGGTGATGTAACACTGGAATCCTATCAGGAATATAGAAAATACAAATCCTCCTCCAGTCTCGAGTTTTCTCAATATTTACGTTACATCGAGAGGGAATTGCGCAGAATGCTTTAAAAACTAAATAATGATTGAAATATATTAATAGATCAATAATATCAGCCACAAATTCTTTTTGATATAACTCTATTCTGGCACATAAATAAAATATTAAAATGTTCAAAAATTGCCGAAAAAAGCTATTTGTCACACAGACTCCAGCCCATCTTTCTAGGTATAGTCCTCTGTCCCGTCTTTCTACTGTTAAAGAGTGTTTATCACTATCGCTACAAAATTAATTCGATACAATAACGTTTAGTCCTCACATGCAAGAATAAGATCAAAAAGTCTGAGCAACACACCGATGACGCACAGGAATACTCTCTTTAATAATGAATTCATTTCTCGTTCCCAACTTGTAGGATAGATGACAGTACTCCTAAGCACATGCAACGCACAATAGCGCAATATTGTTAATGAAAGTCTAAATTTGGAAATACTGTATACGTTAAGCTAAATGTAATAAATGCGTTGATTATGCACAATTACCGTTTATTATGTATAATCGCCAATCGGGTCAGTCAGCGATTACGCATAATAACAAGGGATACTTAAATTTCGTATTTACGAAATAACCGCGATAAATGCGAAATTTGCCAATTTTAACGAATAAATGGAAAAATTGGAATTTTTACTGCTTTTTTGTGAAATCTCGATAATTTAAATTTTATCGTTAATTCTTCCGTGTGTTTCCAAGCTATAATTGTCACCTTAAAAGACTACGAAACTAAATACGAGAATAAAGGAGCTAGCATTAGAGTCCGCGCGGTACATGACTGCGTGCTTCAAATTATTAAAAACTCTTCTTGGTGACAACACTTTGCACTACCAATTCTGGGCGCATAAAGTGGATTTTGTGGGCGACGCATTCATTAAAGAATTCAAAGTATTTAATTCTGTTGTGGCCAAGACGAAGATAATTTTTTTTTTGCACTCATGAAAAATGAAGAGTGCGTATTTAAGCTACCAAAAAAAAAGTATCACGGTATAAGTCGTGGTTCAAAGGTGTCATTCATCTGAGCGAATATCGTATTGCTGCTTTTTCTCAATAAATATGATTTTATTTCTCAATAATTATGGTGGAAGAGCCCTCCATTTTCCCTGGCTGCGCACAGTTTTTATTTTTCTCAGCTCTCAAAACACAGAGAAATCCATATATATAACTGATAAACATTATACTAAAACATTTAATTACTCAGCTTCACACATTCGTACTCAAAACCGAATTCAATGTACATGATTATAACAAAAATCGTTTCCTTTTCCCTCAGTACAAGTAATGTAAAAAAAATTACAGATGTGTATAGGAATTTGGATTTAATTATTTCTAAGACGGAAAAAAATACTTAAATTGATGTTAATGAAGTGAACTTTTCAATCTGAAAAGCAAACATGAACGCACTTATTCCAATAACTTTGAATTTACCAAAGACATTTAATGAAAAGCGAAAGCAAACAATAATTAATTTCAAAGCGATTCGAACAATATTGGATTTTTCTAGTAAATCATTAATCTTGAAAATTATCTTTTCTCTATGTATACAAGACTTTTTATATCCTTTACTTATTCCTTCAAAAAATTCAATTGACATTCTGGTAAAAATATGTACACAATATGCATCTGAATTCTAAATCAAACACGAATGAGCTGAATGATAAACAGAATGTAATAATTCGTGCGCATACTTGCACTTTTTTTTTTATTGCGAACACTTTGTTTCTTATGTACACTATTTCCAGCGAAGGTGAATTTACGAGAAAAGTTAATGTTAGATTTTAATTTAACTAATTTCCAGAAAATTTAAATTAAATCTTTCTTATAAAAACGTAAAAGAAAATACTTGAATTGATTTAACGGTTCAATGAGAACTACATCTTATATCAAGTATGGATACCCACACTAGCACGATGCTGTTGTTTATTTCAAATCAAATTTATAAGCTGATCATTTAATTTTTGTTTATTATGCTCAAAAATTTCCCTGCGTGTGCAATCTAAACCAATGTTCTTCAATTTCTGATGGTCCTTGGACCGGTGCTGATCAGTGGGAGTTCACTTTCGGACCACGACTTATATACAGTTCACCCAATTAATATAACCCAGCTGGGTAATTTCAGATTTCTCCTGTTTATTCACTTTTTGCTTAATCACACATTATTTTTCCTCATGTTTACGGCACTCATTTTTTTTGCAGGTACGCGAATTATTTTTCCAATTTATTTTTAAGCCGGTTATCAAACGCTTTCCACTTATTTATTTTTTTGCCAGTCCTCAAAAAATCATTTTCATGTGTTTATTTTTCTTGCCGGTGTCCGCCGATTATTTCTTCTATTTTTTTCCCCGATCTGCAAATTTCTCTTATTTCAGCTGTTCGGCGAGTTTGTTTAACTAATTTTACCGGTCCGCAGACACCCTGCAATTGCTTTTAAAATATACCCCCATTCTAATGTGTGTACATTCATCCGTTAACGAGACTCCCAACCCCATCTCGTCTGAAATCACCACAGAATTTGTTAATCTCAACAGTACCCAATTATCCGGGGAAAATATGCTGTAAACATTTTGATTGTTTTTTTTTCGACACAAAATAAAGTGGTCCGGACTCTGCCACGAATCTGGCTGGAAGAGATATCGACAACAAGATAAGTCCAGGGGCAAAGTTCTGGCGTTTATTCAGTGGTAAAAAGGTCAAGAACACTGATCTGAACGAAACTGAATATTAAACCCAATATCCCACCGTGTGAGTGTCTTCTCATAATGGATAGTATTCGCTTGAATCATATGTTGAACTTGTTTCACAAATAAACTAAATTCATTTGAAACTAATATTCACGAAAATAACTTGATATAATTTAATTATTCAACTTAATTTTGAATCCAAGATAAAGCTGATATAGTTAGTTGAATAGTACATTGTTTAAAAATCTAAGGATGGGAAATACAAAGCAAAAATTCATCATTTGCAAAAACTGTATTAAGAATTTTTTGGAAAAGAAACCCCCTACAAAAAGAACTTATTACCGAAGGTGTCCGCATGAACCACTATATCCCTCTTAGATCCAGGCATTCATTTTTTTGGAATTTTCAAAGTGTATTGCATTTTAATACTCACAAAATGCATTAAAATCATAAATGTCATCAAAAATTATTTTTTTTTTAATTTTTTTTCTCAAATTTAAATAATTTTTGTGAAGAAATTATTCATATCGTTCAATTTTTTTCCCCAGCCAATATATATTTCCAGAATATATATTTCCAGAATATATTCTTCTCAATATACAATTTTCTCCAGAATTTCATTGCTAAATTTTATGTGATAAATCACACTTTTCCCGGAGTAATTTTCACTTGCAAGCCATCAAAAAAAAGGCCTGAAAGTTCAGCTTTAAGTGCTCCTTTTTAATGAAAGCCAGTAAATATTAACCATATTTCTTGCTCAAAACATACACAATTCTTTAAATCTGGGTTTACTTCTCTGTGGTAAAAAAAAAAGCTACAGAGAGAAAAAAGCAACCCGCACATTCGTGGCACCAGATTCTGAAATGGGTAATGAAATTGAATAAAACACTAACGAAAATCCGACGTTTATTCTGAAATTAAATGTAACATCTAAAAAGAGAACATCAAAAAAGGTTACATACAATAAAAATTTGAAATCTTATATTTCCGCCAATTATCATTTTTCATAGGGATTTAACAAACTCTGGTAATTTCTCATATTTGCTCTGATTCTAAAATATACAATTGCATTTTTATTCCTTTGTGCCTCCGTCAAAAGTAACTCAGAACTCTATATTTATGCTAATGCTTGGTGTTATCAAAAAACTAAAAAAATAATAATAATATGTAGATTAGTGATAAGCATTTGAATAACATTAGTATGTGTATAAATGTGTCTTTTTTCTTAAGAACGCGCACAAAGCAAAAGCTAACAGCATCTGAGTTGCTAAAAGCAACTGTCTCTCTCTCTCACTTTCCTCGATGATATATAAAATGCTAAGCGTTCGATAATCATCAAATATTATTCAACGTTCTAGTTCCATCGGATGAGATTTAATCCAATTGATGAATACACCGTTTACTACGTTTTCATCAAGAGCAACAGCAACGAATGGAGCTCGGCCACTAAAAGAATTGGAAATTCTGATTCTGTAGCGAAGTGAATAATTCATGACGAAATCCGTTCGAAAGCGAAACATCTCAAATGGTACATTGAATTTACCAATTTGTTTTTCTTCACTACTCACTCGTTCCATACAAAAGAGACGTATCGCTTCTGATTATAAAACTAATCTTCGAAAACCGTAATGAATGCCTTCAACGAATTACGATATCAAAAACCCTTTTAAGCGTAAAGCAAAGTAAGTAAAGTACATCAATCGGAGTGGAGAGAAAGAGAGAGAGAGAGAGAGAGAGGAATGACAAATTATATTTTGAAATTCTGTATGACTTCTACACGGCAATAACCGACCACTCGAAGGTTTAATATGGATGAAGGTCTGAATATGCCAACAGGGCTTTCACGAAGAGATACGCACCATTTCCTTGCTACTTATGGTCAGACGCCAATCTTTAAGAGTTGGAAACGATCCAAATTTTTCCCCCAAAAAGTAGAAATGATTATATTCTCTCCCCTTATTTCTGAGGAAACTTTACTCGGAAAAGCCTTTTACTAGAGAGGATGGAAAAGTTTTACGTAGGAACGTATCGAGGCACCGGAACGCGCCACTGCCTTTAGATGTTCTTCTCCATTTCTCTCTCATACGCACACTCTCTCAGGAAATTTTCAGTGGGAAGTGTTAGCCATTTGACAGGCAGTAAGAACAAGGCGAGAGGGGTATAGAGTGAGGTGAAATTGCTCAACGTTATTCCATTTTGCTAAGGCAGTCGGAATATTTTGAACCTGAGCCAGAAGCATAATTTGACTCTGTTTACAAACTGCATAATTTTGTAGGAATATGACTTCCCTTGCGAACATAAATTTTAACCGGATTCCGCAAAGTAAAGTTCACATAACATTTCTCCTTTTCTAGACTGAGTTCAATACCAGATACTGTGAAATTTTTCTATTTCATTTCGTTTCCCAAATCGGTAGCTCGTTATAAATTCCATCGTATGATTCGAACGAATCCAATTTCTATCTAGTTGCTTCTGTAAAACATCATATTTCAAAATAATAAGGATTTTGAAAAATATCATGCATCCCGTATAACCTAAAGATTCCCCCGGTACATATTTCTTTGTTTTATTTCCTTGGTTATTGTTCACTTTAGTGTCGCAAGACGTGCTATCCTGAAATCTATTTTGATATTGATGAAGGACATTAATATATAAGTCTAAAAAAACTACAATTATTGCCTCATAAGTTTCGTAAAGTCATCTACATCCTCGTACTATGCATTGTCCTTGAGTGTTGAAATTTCTCATAAATGTGCACCGAAGTCTTGGAATATTTCATTGTGATTGTGCCAAGCAACGCGCACTAGACGAATTTCAAGTCTGGGATGACCTGGGACTGTCGGATCATCAAATAGACTTAAGTTGCACCTTTTGGATTTTTTATAGCAACGTCTGAGGTGCTGCGATTAGTGCATGTGGGAAGAAGAAAAGAGAAAGTCTCCAGTACATTTATTTATTGCCCTCCGTCAAAGCGAGTAAGCATAATATCTGGCCTAACATTTAAAATAGTTGTTCCCAAATATTTGCCTCCCGCAGCTCCCCAGAGTATTCTAAAATAAAACAGCTTCAAAGCACTGAATAGGCAATAGTAAATATTAACAATTGACAGCGGTGTCTAGATAGAGGCTAGTGACTCCCGTAGGAGCCGCGACATTTACTTTGAGAGACACAGCTTTATGAGAACTCTCACACACCTAATTGCCATCATGCCTATATGCTTACACGCCGAGTAACAAATAAAAATGTGTGTAATATATACTTAGTTCCACACCTTTAGCTGAAGGATGGCTTAGACACATCATGGTACCATCGAACTCGTAAAGATGTCAAGATTCTACTATTGCATCGCTGCTATAATTTCCCGACGGCGATGGTGAGTTTACTTTTTTTATAACACTTTCAGACCCGAGCATTAATTTTTTGGAATTTTTAAAACTTTTTTTGCATTTTTAATACTCGAAAAAGTGCATCAGAAACATTAATGCCAGCAAATCGTTATTTTTCATTTTCTTTCCGATTTTAATTTCCGTTTCTTTTTTAGCGAAGAAATAATTCACTTCGTTCAAATTTTTTTAACCAAGATGATGCAGGCTATATTCATATTCACATACAATTTTTATCAGAATTTTATTGATAAATTTCATGCACTTTATCTATAAAATTTATCAGTCCTAATTTTCTTGGAGACATTTTCTCTGTTGTAAACCATCTAAAAAACCCCGTAAGTTCAAATTTAAGTGCTGCCCTCTGATGAAAGTCCCCGAAGTTCATATTCATCATATTTCTAACTCAACACATACACAATCCTTTAAGTCAGAGTTTTACTCCATGAGATAAGGAGAAAAAAAAAAGAATTCTACACACACAAGTGAGAAAAAGCAACCCACACATTTTTGGCATCAGCGTCTGAAAGGGATATGCTGTGTTAATCGAAGTAAACCTCACTTCATAATTTCCCCAACATTCTTACAAACCTACTTCTTGGATACGATAATGTCATCTATCTACTACTTGCCCAATTACTTTCCCGTTGTATGGCTCCAGCTATGAAGCGGCAATGTCTTAGTTATTGATGAAATCAAAGGTTTAAGGTGCAGTCATAGGATTTTGGAAAGGAATCGATCTTGAAATCTTATTCTCACTAAGGCTATAGGATTTTTATGACCTAAAACGTAGCAAATATGCTCCGTAAAAAATGCACAAAACATTAATGCCCTAAAACACGGGAGATATGTCATAAAAAACAAAAAATATGCCTTTATAAATGGGGTGGCCATACTTGCTTTAGGAAATTACGTTACACCACCAATGAATGTTCAAAATGATGCCAAAGATACAAAATTAAATTGCTAATTCTTACTAATATCACCGAAAAATTGTCAATCATTGTCAAAAACAATGCCAAAGTAAGTAAGCTTGTCAATTGTTGCTAATGTCGTCGCAAAAATTGCAATTGTGGGAAATGAAGCTGATGAACTGTGAGCTTGGAAGAAAAAAAATCCCTCTTCATTGTTTTATTGAAATATGCAAAATAAAGATCTAAAATATGAAAATACGCCTTAAGCTCTGCAAATCATGAAAGAATGACTTGAAATTTCTAAAAATCATGAAAGAATGACTTGAAATTTCTAAAAATCGTGAATAAATGCTCTATCACACAAAAATAGCGAAACATGTAAAATCTTAAAAAAGTATGCAGTCATAGAAATCCGAACCCTACTTAACATCTTCCATTTTCCCACATTACTGGACCATAATCCAGCAACGTGTACATTTTCTGTGGCTACGTGAACTAAGCAGTGCAGGAACCATGCATTTTAATTGAATAATGAGGTAGTTAGCGAATATATCCTTAATGTAGGACTATCAGAGGATCACGTTCTATCGATATGCTAATTTCGTCATTTTCACAACTACATGAAGTTGCTTCCCTATTTCAATAACATTACTTCGCATACTATACAATATACGTAACTGCAGATATATATGCATTTTTAATTCAGTCTTTTCGTTTTTCCTTCAATGAAATTTATCAACGTCTCCGGATTATTCCATTTCTTATCAGTTAATCGAGCGAAGATTTAATCGAATTTCGTAACAAGCTTAGCTCGATCCATAACGTGCGCTATCCATACAAGTCACCAAGTGTTAGATATTATATCCAAATGTTTGTAGGTGTTATGTATTATATATGATCTGGTTTCTACGAAGAGCTGATTAACACTGAGATGAAATATTCAGATTGCTTTAATGATATGACTTGATTATCTTTAAGGAGAAGTTCACATTTGCATGGGAGAATACATTCAGTCATATGCGCATATCTCCGAGCTTTCAAACACGTTTGAGAACTGAGGATTGACAAATTTGTCCAGAACTATAGTACACGAGACAAATAACTATTTAATTGCTAAGACTGATAAGACCACAACAGGCAAGTTGCCCAACTAGGTGGCTGAAAAAAGATGCTCATACAAACTATGGATGTCAACTACTAGACTCCGGATTATCCGGCCGAATGTGGCAAAATGGCGGGCAGCATAACAGGAAAGCTGGATAGGCCTGAGTTCTATGAATACAGTAATCACGTTCTATCTCCCACAATATACCATCAAAAACATCGTTTTCATATCAAAACCCGCCCTTATTCGTATTTTCTGACCTCAAAGTGCAGGCAAGCACTTGCAGAATGTCCCATAATCGACTGAGGTATTTCAAAATGAGATAGGGCCGTTCAAGTATTACGTCAGCAAATTTTTAGCCATTTTTGACCCCCCCCCCCCCTGTCAGCAAAATTTCGTCTTCACTGTCCCCTACCTCCTCACGCATTTGATGGGATCAGAAACGAACCCCGGGGAGGGGGGGGAGCATAGGGAGCTCGTGCGCCTCTCCCCCAGACGAAAACAAATATTATTTAATGTAAAAACATTAAGGAAAATTAAAAATTTTTCGAAAGAAAATTCCATTATCTTGTATGTTATCATAATCGATTTCTGTTAATTTCAATGCTATTTGAAGGGTAAGAACTCAAAATTTTTCTGTAAGAAATTGATTGCGATCCACCCTTTAGGCCATATATGGTAAACCCTTGATCCGCGGACCCAATGTGGTCCTGAAAGTTATGTTATGTGATGTGGTTTGCCCCCTCAAACCTAATTTTGTAACACTGATCTAAGCGGCACATTTACAGATCACTTAAATGACCGTGGCACAATTCCAGAGCATTTAAGTGGACCGTGGCAAATTTTCAGATCACTGAATTAGGCCCGTGACGCAGTTTTAAAACACTTAAACGATCCGTGGCACATTTACAGATCTCTTGAGTGGCATGTGGCACAATTTTAGAGCTCCTAAGCGGCCCCACAGTGCTGTTCTACATCACTCAAGTTACCCGCGGGACATTCACAGATTATTTAAGCGATCCGCGGCATATAATTACGGATCGCTTGATTGATGCGCTGCCCAGTTCCAGAGCCTTTAAGTGGCCCGGGCACATTTCCAGAGCATTTAAAGTATCCGTGAATCATTTAGAGATCGCCGAAGTGGCTCTGTAAGGGATTTATCATTAGGTAGAATGTTAGTTCAGGTGCCCACAAACTAGCGAAAGAGTTTTCTTGTTTTTGGCCCACCGAGTAATATGCCATCAAGAATATTTCATATTTTCATAAAGGGTGGTTGATGACGTAAGCACCATCCAAACCCCCTCCCCCTTGTCATCAAAAGTTACCAAATCGGAACCCCCCCCCCCCCATCGATGCTGACGTAATACTTGAATGACCCGATAGTAAGAAAACGGCGACGGGTATTAATGCCATTTTTGCGGAATACAAATGTGCGAAGTCGGGAATTTCAGATACGCCATTCATGTTACAAGGGGATGTTTAGTTATAAAATATCTTTTTTTACGGACACCCTGTTCCCAAAAACTAATTGGAAAGTTGTTGTCCTGTCTCCCCTGATGCCAACAAAAAAATTCCACGTTTTTAAGTGCGATACTCGCAGAGATATTTGAATTCACAAATCGGATAAAAGTTGAGAAAGAAGCGTTGTCCGTTAGATTATGTCGTTCTTTCTCAACTTTTCCTCCGAATTTTAAATTAAATTATCTCTGCGAAAACATTTCCACTTGGAAACGTGGAAATGTTTTTGTTGGCATCACGAAAGACAGGGCAACAACTTTCTTATTTGGTTTTTCAGTACAGGGTGTTCGTACAAAAAGTTGTATTTCTACACTGCTGGCCACCGTAAATGCAACACCCTGAAGGAAGCATGCAAATAATATGAAATTTACAACATGCATTAGCGGATGTGAGATATGCAAATGATTAGAATTTCAGCGCAGACGCACATCACGCGCGCCTGTGGTGCCACTTCAAAGCGCTATTTAAGGCTTGGAGATTTCGACGATTTGAAGTACGGCAATTGTGTTTTTCTTGTGGTTTTTTCAAAAAAACGATCAATTATGCCTCGTAGAAAACAGCGATCATCTTTTGATCAAGTATCCGAGTTCGACAGAGGAAGGATAGTGGCCTACCGAGATTGTGGATTATCTTTCAGGGAAATCGGTAGTCGTGTTGGACGAAACCAAACAACTGTAATGCGGATATGTGATCGTTGGATGCAGGAGGGTACGACGGACCGACGTGTTCGATCGCATCCACCTCAGTGAACCACTTCACGTGATGACAGGCGTATTGTGTGTATGGCAGTGACGGATCGCTCAGCCACATCACGAACCATAGCACAGCACATTCAGTCTGTACGGCATCATCCAGTGTCTGCGCGTACCATTCGACGCCGTTTACAGCAGAGTGGTCTGTCCGCAAGACGTCCATTGCTTCGTCTACCCTTGACGCAGAACCACAGACGTCTCCGCCGCCAATGGTGCAATGAAAGAAGGATGTGGACGGCACAATGGAATGAAATTGTCTTTACTGACGAGTCACGCTTCTGTCTGCAACACCACGATGGTCGGATTCGAGTCTGGAGACACCGTGGAGAGAGGATGCTGAACAGCTGCGTTATGCACCGCCACACTGGTCCTGCACCGGGTATTATGGTATCGGGCGGTATTGGATATCACTCTCGCACTCCTCTAGTACGCATTGCCAGTACTTTAAAAAGCCAGCGCTACATCTCCGAGGTGTTGGAGCCAGTTGTCCTTCCTTACCTTCGGGGCTTGCCCACAGCCATATTTCAACAGGATAATGCGCGACCACACGTGGCACGCATTGTCCAAAGGTTCTTCGTCAATCGCCAGATTGAATTGCTTCCCTGGCCAGCTCGCTCTCCGGATCTTTCGCCGATAGAAAACATGTGGTCCATGGTTGCTCAACGATTGACACAGATTACATCCCCAGCTGCCACACCAGATCAACTTTGGCAACGCATGGAAGCTGCTTGGTCTGCTGTACCCCAAGAACACATCCAAAGTCTCTTTGAATCAATGCCGATGCGTGTGGCAGCGGTGATCTCCAACAATGGCGGCTACTCTGGCTACTGATTTTGGCAGGAACCACACTTCACAGAAGTCTATAAATTTAATCATTTGATGCTTGGTCAACATGTTATCTACAAAATAAATATTGTTGCGATATCTCTTGTCTTTCTTGGTGTTGCAATTTGGGTGGCCAGCAGTGTATTTTAATACCTATACATCCCCTCGCAACATGATTGACGTATGCCAAATTTCTGACTTCGCACATTTATATTCGTCAAAAATGACTTTAATATCTGTCACCGTTTTCTTGCCATCTCATTTTGAAAACCGTCAGTCGATTACGGGATATTCTGTAATAAATGTTTGTTATGCACTTTTGAACTATTCTGTGTTTTAAACATTTACTACAAAAAAATTCCGAGAACAAAAACGTTGCGCATATTTCAAGATAAACCTTATAATGTCTAACTTAATTGCAGGAAACATAAAATCATGTACACTGTACAGCAGCGTTTTTCAACGAATCCCCGTGGGTACGCAGAATACTTTTCATTTACTATTATTGCATTTAGTGTCATCAAACTTATTTATTACTTCATTTTTTTTATGATATACAATTATAAAAAAAACACATTTTGGATTTCATGGGGAGACAGCGTGAATATTGGCCTTTGCTAGAGTCCGTGATTTTTTTACCTCGCCGGGGGGGGCACTACATCAAAAAGGTTGGGAAACACTGCTGTACAGTTCAAATACACATACTTTCAAAATGAACAATACAAACTTAAGCTATGTTGATACAAAAATAGTTTAAACTCTTATTTTGCTGTTCATGGATATATGAATACACAAATGAGGAAAGGTAATAATTGTAGTCCATTAATGTAATTATTGTTTTTCAACAAGGCCGGATAGTATGGATGCCGTATAGTCACGAACCGGATAGAGAGTCCACTGTTATAGTAAAATGCAGCAACCCAGTATCTCGAAAATAAATAATAATATGTAAACTGCCCATAAAGATTATGATTATCTCTTATCTAAGCATATATATATATATATATATCTTTATATATATATATATATATACATATATAATATATATATATATATATATATATATAGATAGATAGATAGCTTTTCGAATATTATATTAAAAAGAAATACGGTAGTGTAATGATAGTTGGTTGTGCGGTTGGTATGATAATGTAATACAGAGAAATATGATAGTATAATGGTTAATTTTGATAAAAGACGTACTTTGACAAAAAGTTTATTTTGCAAAAGTTATCCTTCTTATCGAATAGTTGATAAAATATTTATATCATTTTTATGCTGATGTCATTTGTATCCTGCAGTTTCGACCGATATACTTTGTGATTCGATTTAATATTTAAAAAATAAGTGGTCAGTAGGAGCTACAAAGATCTTAATATATGAATTTCAGAGATTTTGATTTCTCTTTCAGAAATCTATGGTCTTAGCCTTACACATGCTTCTTTTTCTCTTCGTATTTTTTGAAATCGAAGCCATTACAATGAATGCAAATGATAAATTTCCTACAGCAATAGGTAAAAATACTTGATTCAGTGCTACTACTAGTAACAACACAAGACCCAAAATTAAAAAAAAAATTAAACAGTTTATGCACTGCAATATGATCTATTTACTTCTTAAAAGACATGTTATAAAATTCATTTGAATAAAGATTTTATAAAAGATCTTCATAAAAGACTTCAATAATGTAATACCGGTCTAAGTGAAAGTATTTGATATCGATGGTGTGCAATACACAGCAGAATACCCGTAAACAACCTATTTATTAAATTTTATTATTATTTCTATTTTTATTGAATTGCAATAATCATGCACGGATTATTACTTCATTTTAAATGTAATTTCTTTCAATTATCTAAAATTTTTCGATATAATTTGAAGAATTTATTTTTCCTCTATCAAATATTCCGATTTGAATATTAGGGAAACTTCAGTGTAACAAAAATGCATATTAAGTATCACATTTAAATAATCATGAAATAGGTATCTGTACAGAGAATCTCTGCCGAACCAAATAACTAGAAATATTCTAATCAATTATTCATCAATCGCAAATACCATTTATGTACGTATAGATATTCGGAATAAATCCGTGATGCGAATATCAGCCTTTGTGCTTTTACCTAATTACTATTCCAAGAGTTCCGTTTTTAATAACACGCAAAGTGCGAAAATTTAATGAAATTCTTTTCTTTATTCCGCTCTGTTATTATTTTTATTATATATATTTTTTTACCCATTATATTCCGTGATTAACGGAACGTTAAAATATGCGCAAGTATTTTATTGGAGCGTGACTGCGCCGCATGGAAAGTACAGGGAGAGGAGAACGTTATTAGGAAATCGAATCAATTCCTTTTCACATAACGTCGTGTTTAATGAGCATCTTCATTAGATTGAGTAGACAAATTACATCGGCGACCGCATGCTTTGCCTCCAAAATGATACGCTAGTCTCATCTCCATCTGACCATAAGGTTTACTTGAAAAGTTCATAATTAGAATGAACCTGTTGTTCTTAATTTCCAGCTTCTAAACTCGCGTTGAGAACAACACACACACACACACATTTTGAAACTATAAAACGTGTTCTGCATACTAAATACATAATTACCCTAATGACTTGTTTAGCTGTTATGCATAGCAAATTCGTTCCTTTGCCGTTGCTGTTGTTATAGTAGACTCAGAAAGAGAGAAGAGACCGTAATTAAACGGAAGCTTCATTATACTAATTGGTGAAAAGAGAACTCTAGATGTATGTCTGTGTGTGTATACTATATTATAGCTAGAGTGATGATGAACACGCATATACATTTTTTAAGAGATTTTCCAAAACGTCAGCGGTGTAGAAACGAGAAAATTCAAAGAGTTTTTAATGCATTTTTGATGTTGAAACGGTATTAAAATATATCACGCTCGTAAATTACGAATGTTGCATTTAAAGGAAAAATATTTACTCCATTCCGCATCTGTATAATATCCAGAGACATTTAAACGATTCAGTTAAGTTTTCGCTATTATATCAGATGCCTCTTACTAAGCGTGAGAAGAGTGATATATATTTATTTGAAACAGACAGTCTCTCACTAGACTTAGCTGAATTCAATCCTTATTTGATATAGAGAAGTAGGGAAATGAATACCATATCGCATATTCGGACGTAGGGAATGATTTCTTCAAAATAAATAATGAAAATTTTATGAACTGAAATTAAGAAAATATTGTATGGGAAAAGATTTAATCGAATCGAATTATATATATACATATATATTTATTTATTTATTTATTTAAACTGAAAATCCATATAAAAATAAATTATGAAAATATAAACGGAACAAAGTAATGAATGTCTTTGAAACAATTTTAATTTAATTGAATTAGGGGGGACATTGCAAAATACGTCATAGGAATTAAATCATGAAAATATTCTGAGACATACAGGAAACTAGATATCATGTAGATGATGAATTTCGGGAAGGAAAAAACACACTTGCCTCTACACGCAATCGAACCACCGTTCTCCTCCCTGTTCGCGTGCGCGGGCGAGTTCGCCACCAATACGCTATAGAAGCATGGAATGTTTCTTTCATTTGAGCCTATATAATATGATGAGTGTAAATAGATTAGATTACGGTTTCAAAATTAGGGCTTGAAGAAGGTTAAAAACATATTTTCAGCGCTCTAAGATGACAAAATTCAACGTATGCTTATTATCCATAGGGAATATACACTCGGTGGCCAAATTATTAGGAGAACCCTTTCACTCAAACTCCGACTCGTCTGTGCAGCACGTGCGCTGACGTATTAAACTGTATTTGCTGATAAAAGGCTTGCTCCTTGTGAGAAGCACCAGTTAACGTTGCAGTTTGCCTGTTCATGTGAAAAATAAGAGACTTGAGTCACTGAATGCGACATGACTGTGGGCGACAAAAGTGGCGGTACCAGTTTCTCCGACGTCACTAACCTTCTTGTTTTCCCTATTCCAACAGTATCTCGACTCTTCAAAGAATTGCATCTAAGACAAACAAATTCGACCGGAAAGCGGAATAGTGGGCGGAAATCGCTTGTGATCGAAAGAGGTGCCAGGTGACTGGCACGAATTGTGTGCAGCAACAAAAAAGCTACAAGGAAACAAACTGCAGCACAATACAACTCAGGATCATCGCAAAGCATATCCGTACGTTCTGCAAGACGGATCTGAAAACGAATTAGTTTTAATAGCCGGCGACCAACAAGTCTTCTTTTGATTTCGCTGCAAAACCGAAGAAGACAGCTTTTGTGGGCTAGATAATGCCTAATGGACACTTGATGAATGGAAGAAGGTTGGTTGATGAGTCAATATTTTTCTCTACGACGTTGATGGCAATATCCGTGTGTGACGCAAGCAGCACGAAGGACAACTGTTCACGCGGGTGGCGTTGGGATCCCGGTCTGGGCAGCGTCAATGCCAGTGCCTACCTCTACATCGTTTCTGACCAGGTGCACCAGTTTATGACCATAATGTTTCCTGATGATTATGATGTGGCTACTGCCACCAGGAGAATGCACAGATTGGTTTGAAGAACATGATGAAACGCAGAGTGTCAATTGCTTCAATAGCCCCCCCCCCCTCCCTGGTTCCAGCTACTGGTAGAGTCCATGACGACAAGCATATCTGCTGTCATCAGAGCCAAAGGAGGTCTCATACGATATCTGTGGTGTGCAGCAGGGTTTTTCTAAATTTCCGGTCACTGGGTGTAGTTTTTTAATGTCGATTCCTTTTTGGTTCAAAATGAAAAATACATTTTCAGTCGAAAACATCACAATTCATTCTACGAGAAATCCCGTGATCACCGAACGCTTCGATAAGAAATCGCTTTATAAGAATGCATACATATATTTTAGATTTTAGTCCATTTCAAATATTTAAATACTGAATTTTTCATGGACCTCTTCCTATACCCATTGCTCAATCAGTTTTACTCGAGGAAAGGTAACATCGTTGCAATACTGCATAGATTTCCGTTCTATTTGGTCCTGGATATCTGGATTGGTTTTGTATACACACATTATTTGCAATCGCGACTGTTTGTCTACGATTATAGGAGTACGGATTATCAGGGGAGAAAAGCAAGGGTAAGATTTAGGAAATAGAAAAATAAAAGCACCAGAAAAATATCTATTGTTCGGGATTCTAAAGATGAAACTGATTGAAGTGAAGGAAGTAATCTACATGGATAAGAGCTTGTCTTCCGGAAAACAAGGGAAAAACGGAAAGAAAAATTCGATTCTTTCTGAGGTAAGAGAGTAAATAGGAAACTCCAAGACAAATAAATTAGTTTTCTGTCTGCCTCTAGCAGTTCGCTGCAATGTAGAAAATTTAATACACCTTATCTGTCCGTATCCGGAAAACAGAAGAAACTCTATGATAAAAAAAAAATAGGTAGAACGTGGAATAAGCTTACACTAGATGCTGCAAAGATGTCGGCAATATAATTATTATCGTGATTTATAGACTTATATCTAATTATGCTTTCTCTTTGTGATTTTTCTCCAAAAAAGTTCATTGAGAAAGCTTGTAGCAATGATGCGAGACATATAACATTAATCCTACTTACTACTTATGTCATATAGTATTCATTGTAATATCTAAAGTGGTGTTTACGTTTTCAAAAACGAAGTTCCAGAGTTTGTCATGCTTATTTTCAAATACTTCTCTCAAGTCCATTTAACTCTTTTTTTTTAATCACAATTTATGTCTCATTCTTTTATGGGTTTGTTTTAAGAACGAATTGTATAAGATGGTTCTTAACCTGAAGTCTTTGCAGCCCTGGGATATTCCGGAGGGGGATACACTGGTGAAAATTCGATTAAAAGGGAGCCACGGTAACTGGTGAAGGGGGAGCTCAAAGATCTGTGAATAGATGAAGCTTTCAAGTGAAATATGGTGAGTAAAAAAGTGTAACTACTTTCAGAATCCATCAGAGTTGTCCATTGAACCAAGGTCATCTTAAAACCTTGTGTCTACGTGGGCATGGCCTAAGTCCTCATTTTAATAGGAGGATGACACGATGAGATCTGGTACTATTATTTTCAAATGTAAGTACGCAATTAAGCTGTTACTTCCGGCTAAGTGTGGGGCCCTCTAGAACCGTAGTGAGCAAACTTTTTGAAGCGCGACAACCCCGTCTTTTTGATCAAATGGGTTGACCATATGTCCCGCGACCCCAACATGTGTTGACCATCCGAGATATCTGAATAACCCTGTATCATGTACATTGTCGTTTTTCTTTCCTTTTTATCTCATCATTTCTGTATTCCCTCACAGTTTAGATTCTACTGAATGTGACGGGTATGCATTGTGGAGTTTTATGATAGAGTGCTGCCCTTCCTCCCCCCAATCACTATATTGTCGGTGTTAATGGGTTCAAAACAAGATTTTCCGTTTTATCACACACACACACACACACACACACACACACACACACACACACACACACACACGCACGCACGCACGCACGCACACACACTTTTTTTTTTCGATTGCATTAAACTTGCAACGTTTGAATTTGATTGCAATCTATCTTCCACAAAAGAGAATAGAAAAAGAATGGAAATTATTCTTTAACCCCGCCGCAGCGAGAGTAGCATGTCTCCGATTATTTCCGCAGCCTAAGGATTACACTCGGTTCGATAGGCACGATCTTTTATAAGACGGAGGGCAGGGGACACGAGAAGAGAAAATATGGTCCTCAAGTTTTTTCAGCTCATGGTATGAGCTGAAAAAGCTTGAGGAAACACTGGTATGCGAGATTTTCTTATGACTAATATTAGAAATATTCTGTTAGATTTGATTGTTGATGTCATGAAATTTTATTTGATTTATTCCAGCACCCAAGAAAAGGAACAGTGGCCATCAACAAAATAGCGGCCAAAAACGGCGAGAAAGTTTTTGTACCATTTCTTCTGGGAAATTACTGCTAACGGACGAACGTATCTAGACACGCTGAAGAACTGGTCTATGAGACAGACATTGTGGGCATTCAACAACATGAATGATGCTCAATCCGATTTGCCCCGAATGTTGGAGAATTCTTGAGCAGCAGTTTGCGAAAATGCCGGATCAGCCTTGTGTGAAAGGATTGTTGTTATCAACTTGTAAGAGCTAACACTTTCTCCCGATTTAAGATATGCAATAAGGCTATTATTACAGGGGTTATTTATGATTTTTGCCATGTAATTGTAAAATTTTGTAGTTACGTATATGTCAGATAATAATGTGCCTATGGTAGAATGGTGAAATCACAAGAAGCACATTAGTAGATGGCCCTTTTATAATTTCAATCAAATTGACAATTTATTTCCGATCTCTTTCCCGGTGTTTGCTTATTTCAATAGATACATTTAGTATTCATTACAAAGGAAATTGAAGAAATCGAAATGTTTCATGGGAAACGAATATAACAAACCCAGATCAATTCTTCTTTAAATTATACGCCAATCTCTTACCTCCAAATATGAAGATTCAATTCAAATTCATAATCTTGAATTTCAATTGAAATCACGATTCATATTCAGTTTTGGTTTTTCTTCAAGAAAAAAATCGATATATAGATTTCCGATAAATATAATACTTTCTATTTCGCAATAAATTTTATTATTAAGCTTGTCATATGATATGGTTGTGATTTCTAAAAAAAAATTAAATAGGATTATTTCTAACTTATTTTTTTCTTCGAAATCGTATCTGGCATGAAACAGATAATACTTTAATACACCCACTTTAAATGGAATTCGTGGAAATCTCTTGGTTTTTCTTTTTTAATCTAGTTTTTTTTTTCCAGCTTTTCTTCGAAACTTTGGAAACCGCATGTAATCCGGAAAATTCTGTGAGTGGAAGACAAAGAATGCATTCAATCTAAAACTCACAGCTTAAAGAAAAGAGAAAGAAAAACGTTCTTCTTTTCTTAAGATATGTTTCAAGTTTCTTCACTTTCTCCTTTTGCTATAACTTTTTTCTTCTTTATTTTTTCTTATTTTCTGAATGAAATTCTCCAATCTTTTACAGCTTACGTTTCAGTTCTTAAAAGTTTTTTGTACAGTCCTCACTGAAGAGAGGATGGGAAAAAAATTGCAAAAAAAAATTATAAGATAACAAAACTTTTGTAGAGAGAACTTTGAGACTGAATCCGAGAATTTTGAAGGAATCCACATAATGTAACTTATTATGAAATCTCTTGGTATAGAAGAAAGCTTTGTGGGCGGGTTGTTTTTCCTCCTTTTCTCAAAAAGAATTATACAATTGGATTTTTCCCTTTTTTAACTGTGAATTCTTTTACTTCTGAGTTTTATGTGAAAAATCACTGATATATAACAAGTATAAATGGATTGGTACTTCATACCAGACATCGATTGGATATTTACTTATGACACAACATAGGTGTCCGAGATAAATTTCGTGCTGTAAAACCCATCCTATTTCCAGAATATTACGTCGTTTTTTATCTACTTGTTCTCAATGTCTATCACTAAAAATTCTGTTGGAATGCTGAAGCGTACAAATGGACGCATAGAACAAATTCCAAAATAATAGGTGAGTGGCAACAGCGAACGGTTGTGTTTACTTGTAGCTCCGTAATTTTTCTTAATTTTTAGTAATTTTCGAGTAGTTTGGTGGCTAATATTTTATTAATAGGATCAAACAATTGTCGATGATTAATTAATTAATGTAAGTATTTAAGCTCCTGTCATCTAATTGCATCGTTTAATTATGTTGAAATGCGACACGTGCTCTGATCCAGTTGAGATTTCCGATTCACTCAAATGCAATGTGTGTCAACGAAGTTTCCATTTTACGTGTGACGGTTTCAGCTGTAAGGCCATGCGTGAATTTTCACAGGAGAAGAAATGGACTTGGGCAACGTGTACGTCCTCTCCCAAGGGTTCGGAGGGAACGCACGAAAATTTAAAGCTGAGCATGACTTAGTCTTGCGATCACCCAGAGTCTTACGAATAAACTCTGAAAAGAAAATTACCGTCGATTTCTTAACTGATATTAGAAGTGAACCTGATTATGATTGTAAAATTGTTACAAATCTGGATGATATAAATGCTTTTTTATGTCTTTACCAACCAAGTATAATTTAAATATGTATCATACTAATATATATATATTTAAGAGTTTGCGAGCTAACTATGATAACTTTTAGCTGAATTTTCAGGTTGTTTAAACAAAATATCGTTATTATTCTTTTTGAAATGTGGATTTATAATAATGAAGTGAACTTGTATAATAAGTTGGAAGCTTCCAACTCGTTTTTCTGTTGTAGGGAAAATTGCAATGTCGGGGAAATTGCACTCTTTGTACGGAAAAATCAGGGTTTTTATCCGATTGATATTCGTTTCACAACGGCTGAAAATGTATCCTATTATTCAGTAGGGAATTTAATATTGCACTCTTATCTGTCTATCGTTATCACCAATTCATAATAGCTGACTTTAATAATGAGCTCCAATCTGTTTTATTCAACCTCAGTTTCGATAATATTATAATTATTGGGGATTTTAATATACACATTTTTACAAACACTATTGACGTCCATGATTACCTGAACTGTCTAAGCCAATATAGTTTGAGAGAGAGAGAGAGAGAGAGAGATGCTGCTAGAGTGAGAGATACAAATCCACTTGTATCAATCTGTTTTTTTAAATCACAAAATAAAATAAAAACTATAAAAAAAATGCGGAAATATTCTCTTGACAGAATCTACAGAACAACGTTTCAATACACAGCTAATGAACTTAAAATGTGTATTAAATTAGTTTAAAATAAATATTACTAGCATCAGTTTATGAAATGCGATACAAATAAAAGGAAATAGGAGTTTATTAACAGTATTGCAAAAAACCAAAATAAAGCTATTGTTTTGCTAGATTCAGCTGATACTCTAGAGCTTGCAAATCAATTCAACACCCACTTTGATCATATAAGCCACAATTCGTCTTTATTTGGTAACAAAGATGATTTTAAAAATACCTTGCGCCAACCATAAATTCCTTTGTCTTTTTTGATGTAGTCGATCTTGAGGTGCATAATACTTTAAAAAATGTTTCCAAAAGTAATCCCCATGATTACGATGGAATTAATATATATTTGGATGAAGAGTTTGCTGCAAATAATGTCGCATTTATCATAAAGTTCATAAATACCTCATTTCAACTTGCTGTATTTCCTGAGTCACTGAAATGAGTCGCTATTACTCCTGTTTTCTAAAGCTGGCGATAAAATTATCAGCTCAAAAATCTGAATTATAAGCCAATCTCGATTGTACCGGTTTTTTCTAAAGTTATTGAGAAATTTTTTTTAATGCGGACTATATAATTTTTGTATTCTGTAATTTATTTTCCTGAAAACCAGTTTGGTTTTATAAGAGGACGAGGTGCTGAAAATACCCTTTTGGACTTTTCGAAAATATTTATAATGGCATTGACAAGAGCAAATTTACTATAGCAATATTTTTAGATATTTTGAAGGCTTTTGACAATGCGAACCATTATATTCTCATTCAAATCATCTGATCATTTTTGTCGTACCACGGTCATTTTCTGTACACGGGGGCTATTTAGACGGGGACCTACAATTTATTGCCGATTCCGAACGGCAGGCTTGTTTTTTATACTCATCGAGAGGTTGGTGCGCTAACCCAACTCCCTGCTGTAGGAATTTTTCCTGGTGCCATGTCGCCGTTTTCGTTGTACCCCTGTGTCAGAAAAGTTTTCTGACATGGATGAACCGGGTATCGAACTCGTGACACATCTAAACGTCCTTTGGTACTTTAGGCGAATATTTTATCGACCTGGGCTACTGCGCCCTTCTCATTCAAAAACTCAATTCAGCTGGTATTTTGGGTCATATTTTAAATTGGTTCATTTCATATTTATCTAATAGAGAACAAAGAGTCAAATTACAGGATAACTTGATTAATTATGTCCATATAAATAAAGGGATACCACAAGGATCTATATTGAGCCCTTTGTTTTTTCTAATCTTCATTAATGATCTATGTAATTTAGAATTTGACTGTTCCATGATCACTTATGCCGATTAGTCTGTACTAATGTATTCATGTGATCTTGACAGTCTTAAGAATCATATTAACCACGATTTGATACTAATTCAAAAATGGTTCTATGTGCTAATGATTTAAAATTAAATTTAAAGAACACAAAATACGTTAATTTCAATCTTATGCAAATCTGATTTACATCTTAATCTTAAATTTCACACCCTCGCTTTTGATGTTCAACCTCATTGTCATTGCGATTCAATTCAACATGTAAATAGTATTGAATACTTGGGTTTAAATGTAGACAGCAATTTGAAATGGAAATCTCATGTTAATGAATTACTTTAAAACTTTGTTTTGTGTATATAATGTTTATTACTATATATCTAAGAAAGTTTCTGCTAACTTCTTAAAAGACCAGTGCTATATGCTTGGCTTTATTCACTTATAAATTATGGTACAATTATATGGGGTGGTGATTATAAAACTAATTTATTGCTTTATTTTCAATCCAAAAAAGTTTTCAAAATTTTGACTTGGGGTCAATCTTATTCTTCTAAAATTTTTAGAAATCTTAATTTACTTCCTTCGCGCCATAATAATCCTCTTTTTCCTATTATTCTTTTCTTAAACCGTAATAAAGGCTTGAAAGATAATGTTTCCGAGCGAAGACCTCATATGATTCACTGTATATTCCTACTTTTAGGAAAGAAATTTTTCCTAAACATTTTCATTATTAGTTCCCAAATTATATAATTCACTACCACTAGAAATACAAAATATATCCACACACGCGGCATTTAAATATCATTATTAAAATTATCAATAGACGATGTGTAGAGTCTTAAGTGTGATCTTTAGAAGAAGCAATAAAATTTATTCACTTTAGCTTTGCCACTTTAATTATGTATATTTTTAAATTTAAAAAAATATATTCTTGTTTGTGTTGTCTATATATATATGTGCGAGTTCCTTTTTTTCATATAATTTTTATTTAATGTTTTGTTTATTTTACATTTTCCGTCATGGATTAAGAACTATGTCTTTTTTTGTGTTGTGCGTCTGTTTTTTCCGTTATTAATTTTTAATCTACACGTTTTTGTTTTGTTTTTTTGACATTGATAATTTTGTCTCGTTTATGTTGTATATGTTTGTTTTTTTTAATTTTTCTGTTCATGTCGTATGTATTATATATTGTTTTCATTAATTATCACGTAAATTTTCAATCATCCGTACAGGCATCACAACCTCTGGATGACAAATATGTTTTACAAAACTAATGTTAAATCTCTGTATGTTGAAAATGAATGAATTTGATTTGATTTTATATTTTGTATACTCTGATTGGAATTACGTCAAGCCATTGGTAATGAAATACAGAAATATCTGCTCCATCGAGCTCATCATATATTGGGATCTCTCCAGATATACCGGCTAAGATAGGTTTCTTAATTTCAACTTGAGACCATATTTTGTACCCTGTATGCAAAAAATTTGTTATGCTCGATATGATTCGATGTCGTGTACGACATTTATATTGGATTATTTTCAGGAACAAATAAAAAAGGTTGTTCATATTGTATAAGAAATCTGATGAAATCGACAGAGATCTGTCGGCATAGAAGAAAGCTTATTGTGGGAGGTTTCTTTTCATTCCTTTTCTCAAGATACAACTGGATTTTTTCTTTTCAACAGTGAATTCTTTTACGTTTGACTTTTATAAGAAAAATAACTGATACTCTGCAAGTATTAACAACAGAAATCGATTGACTCTTTACTCACATTCAGAGCCGCAATACCGTTCGCGAGGCTCAGTGTGGAAATAGTTGCGGAGACGGGAATGTGAACAGTTTCGGGCGAAGGAATCGGGCATTCAAAACTGCATACGTCATTCAGCGTTAGAATTAAAAAATAAAAGTCACTGGTTTCGCGGATTACTGAAGACCAGAACCTACTGGTACGCAGACATCATGACTAGTCCGATAACGAAATCTGTCCCGAGTAATGATAATTTATTTTTCTAAATATATTATTTAAAACAGTGATATACCACCAATGGATGCAAAAAGTCGTGCAAAACAATTAGATCTGCAGTCAAACCTTATTTGACATTTGAGAAATTATTCTGCAGAAGATATTTGCTTCTTAGAAGATACAGTAAAACCTCTCTTCTGCGAACACTGGCGGGACAAAAAAAAATCGTCCGTAAGAGAGGGGGGTGATCGTTAACAAGAGGTTGGAAATGCATATATTTATTGTACAAGGGGAAATTATCATTTAACCTTAAAAGAGGGGTGACCGCATCTGAGGAGTGCCCGTTAAGAGGGGTTTTACTGTATATATCGAATGGTGGTTAAAAGATTGAAACGGCAGCATTAATTAAGAAATAATTAAAACAAAATACCTTCGCAAATGCACGTCTTTATTTTAATTTTATAATACATTCAGCAAAAATAAAACGACTAGGGACTGGTGATTCTTTCATAGGAGAACTTCTTCGGCGATCAATGTGGAGGAGAAGGGAAGGGATTTTCCCGCATACTGGTCTCGAGGATCACTAGAATTTTCTTTTCGGTGGTGTGATTAATCAGTGGTCTGACCAACGGACCACCACAGTGATTTCGAACGCTGTCATTACATAATAATATAAAGGAATGCTGAAAAACATGCATCTCGTGAACATTCCTCTGAGAAATTTCTAATGAAATCGATACACGCAGGAAATGATGTACGTATGTATATATATATATATATATATATATGCGTAACCCCTGAGTATTTATGTTTTCAGAGTTTTTCTTGTTTCGTGTTATACTGGTGCTGTCATCTGACTTTCATACTTTAAAGTGAAAATAGAACATTTCTGAATTTCCATGTTATGTTAGTATCGTTGGTTTCTGTCTGCTCTCTGCGAAGTTCTTCGGATGGGAGATCGGTTCGCATTCACATCTTGAAGTTGGAGTATTAAGTCACTGAAAACTAAACTCATCTCCGGATCCCCATCTCCATAACATACATTGAATTATCCTTTAAAGATCAATGATATTGAATAAAAAATCGAATTTTCCAGGAAAGTTGTTGAAAATCACAAAATTTATCATTATCCAATTAAGTAAGCAGAAATCGGCAAGTTGCGGATTTTTTTCAGTCTATAGTTCAGAAAAAAAGATGCGGAACGTAGTATACAATAATATTTTATTGCTACTCGAAATCTACGGTGAATATAGCAGTACCTTACCTAGCAGTAACAAAATTTCTTAAGAATTGATTGAATTGATTACTCTCGTATGAAATTGCAATATTTTTGTTTCAAAAATAATGACGATCTTGTGTTTTGCTCACTTGTAAAAAAAGGGGATAAATTTGGGGATCATTTGATAATAATAATGAAAAATAGTAATAAGTATGACGTTAAAAATTGTTTGGGCCAAACCCGGGCATTTTAGGTCATTTATTTACAGCGGCCATTACGAAATTGGTTCGACAAAAGAAAAGGAAGTCTACCACGTTTGGGAGAGGCAATCGATTCTTCATTCAACGTTCTGCTGGTTTTAACGTATTAACGCGCAAATGAATTAGGAACGACCTTTTTACTGGACGTTTTCTACGTTCCGTGGCGGCGATACACATACACAATGCAACAACGATTACGCTTAGTTTGTTTAGCAGTCGAAACATGGAAGTTTACACGGCTATATACATGACGCCATAAATTTAAATGGCATGCCTTTACGACAGCTGCAAGCTTTATCGCTAAACGAAAAGGTAGTTAAATATAATCGGGTGTCATTTCAGTTTTCATCGTTTTTCACGTTCCTATAAAAGTTCTTTTTTTTTTCCTGTAACTTTAATCACTTTTGTTGAAAATATTGGCTCGTGTTGTTCGTATGATGAATTTTTAGCTCTTTCTATTGACATTTTCAGTAAAAAATGTATGACGAGGGTTCATTGAGAGGTAACTAGAACGGATATTTGTTCATGGAGCCAGTTGCTCGCTCACTTTATTGCCATGGCTTTTTTTTATTTTTATTTTTTTTTCAATGATTAAATTATTTAAAATAACCGTTTAACACGATGAAAAATAGTTTTAGTAGAGTAATCAAATTAAAAATTCGCGTTTGCAAGTATCACAAATTTATTCAATAGTTATGTTCGGTAATTTGTATCAAACAAAGCAGTTTGGGAGAATGAATTCTATCACGTGATCATATTCCAGTAACTTATGCAATGACCAAGGTTCGGACGTTGTTGCCCTAAAGCAACTAAACTATTTTTTGACAAGAAAAAATGCCCTAAAAATTATAAAAAGGAAAAAAGTGCTATCAAAATATTATAAAACAAGGTTCTCTTGAAAACCGGTTACGTGCAATGTCCGAAGAAAGTGTTATATAATCAAGAGAGAAATCATATTTAAATTTTTTTCTCAAGTTCTTTTTTTCCTCTCTCGTTTAAATTTCATGAAAAATAACTATTTTTTTTATAAATAAGTTATAATTCATGAATTGGTTAGGAACACTGGTGTTATGGCACCTGGCACCGTGGGACTGAAAGGGCTCCGGTTTGGGGCCCTGAGAAGTTTGCTATCATCAGGGCCTGGATGTTGATGTCATTTGAACTCTTTGAATTTTTAAATACGTTTTCTCCATTTTAAGCCATTTTTAGGATATTTTTCACTTTTAAAATTTATTCAAAATAAAAAGTAGACTGATATTTTTCTATACAAAAAACAAATGTGCGTTACTTTCATCACTTACCTTCCTTTATAGATGACAAACACAGTTTATATAGAAACAATGCCATGTAAAAATTTAGTATTAAATAAGAACTCCATGGGCTGTCCACACTTAACCAAACAATAAATGAAAGTGAGTTCAAATAATTCCGATTATGGGATGCTGAGAGAGAATGGATTTTTTTCTTTTACAAAAGGGTGCACAGGATATAGTACTCGCATGTACTACAGGAAGAATTTGGAAATCTGTAAATTCGTGTAGAAGGACTTTGATCCGTAAGAATGCTGCACGCAGTAAGATTTCTTAAGCTTTGCTTTGCCTTGGAAATATTGATGGCGTACATAAGATCAATCTGCAACATTTTGATTTTTCATCGTAAGGAGCAGGTCCGTCATTTGGTGAGGGTCGGGCGGAGGCCCGGCTTTTGAAAATACACTAAAAAGGTATATATATACTATTATATATATGCATACATTGAGTACATGCTCTTTGTCCCCCCGGAAAAAATTTGCCCTCCCCTGGAAAAAGTTGAAATGACGGCCCTGGGAGAGGGAGAAAGCGGACTTATTGCCTGTAGAAAAATGTTTGATGCCTTCATGTCTTTACAGGAGCATCTGAAATTAACATTGCGAGTATATCAGATCCCTCCTCTAAATATCCCCAATAACATCTGTTGATGTTGAGAGTAGTTTATCCTGTCTTATCAGAAATTTGATGAAATCTAATGTTGGGAATATGTGAATGGGATTTTCAATAATATCATACGCATTTTTTTTACCTCCGGTTAGTATAATGACTGGTTTAGTTTCAGAAGAATTTTTTTACTAATTTGAGTAGCGATTTTTGGGAAATATTTTCCTTTAGCTTTTAAGGTATTTTTTGAGTTTTTAAGAAAATGTTTGTGTTGATTTTTCAGGGTTTTTTAGGTCAACAACATTCAGGCCTAGGTTATCATTTTTTGGTTTTTTCCAAAATAAATTGACTAGAGAAGCCCGTGAAGAATTTTATAAGATAGCCCTGTTTCTGGGAGGGGGGAGGGTAACATGGTCGGTGTACTGGATAAAGGGGGGAATAGGGTTTATTTTGCAAATAGGAAAGGGAAAATTTACTTGGTTCTTTTCTGTGTGTGAACAAATTCCTAGCAGGTGCATAAACTGCGGTTTGGATGTCAGATGATGACAATATTTGGTAAGTCTTATTTTGTTTAAAATATTCATGGGGGTCCATCCCCAAAAAGACTTAAGATTAAATACGAAAGATTTTTTGTTACAAAAACTGATGTTTTGGTGATGTGATGACTGATGATTGGTGGTGTTGGCATATTTTTAATTGAAACAGTACATCAACACAGCAATTTAATTGATCAGAGTGGAGTTTTTTAATTACCTTAAATATGGTCAAGTACGGGTAAAATATACAGTTTTCCCTGAGTTTAATGGTATGTATAAATTGATAAAATCTTCCTCAGCAAAGTTGAATACTCGTTATCTTGAATTTTAATAATAACACTCTACTTTTGTTGCGATTTTATGAATCTCTGAACATGTGAAATTTCAGCAGGTCTGAAAAAACAACATCGACAAGATCTTTTTCTAGATGTAAAAGTATTGTACTATATAGCCGTATTCTGTACTAAAATGACACTAAAAGATTTTTTTAATACCAAAAAACCGAGAAAAGGCTGTTAAAGTATCATGGGTGTTTTGACCATGTATTTGCCACGTAAGGCTATATATACACGGAACCATAGAGGGTTTAACTACGTTATCAAAACATTTAAAGTCTTTATCGGATACATTTTTACAATAACTTTCTGATTCATCATATATTACAACATCGGTGAAAATAGGGCCAAAACTGTTCATAATTGCAATCAAAAAAAAAATCAAAAATTTGATGGGGAAAAAACTATAATAAAGTTTAATGAATTCTATTTTATAGCACTATAAATTCCAACAAATAATTTGTTGACCTTAAACTACTATGAAAATCTCTTTGAGACATTTTTTACATGAAAACCTTATGAGTAATCATTCTTCCACACAATTGAGAAGTTACAATATTTGTAATGTAAACGTAAAAAAAATAACCAAATGTGAAATAAAATAAACCGAATGCACTCAAAAATAATTCCAAGTTGATATTCGAAACTCGATTCGCGTGTCTTAAACTTGCCTTTTTTTAAGTAAGGTTTTGATCTAACGCCATTAATTATTTTTGAATTAATTAAATTTGGATTTGTTAATTGTTAGATAGTATGCATTTTTTCAGAATATTCTGGCCATCAACAAATAATATTTTTCGGTACATGGATTTCCCCGCTAGTTATATAATTATCGAATAATTTTATATTCAAATAAATAATAAACATTCTATCGAAAAAGCTGAGTTAACACCATTAGTAGAAAAGTCACTTCATTTCTTTGTCTCAAGAAATAAGTCCTTTATTTAAAAAATCCTAGCTTCATAAAAATATAATTTCATTAGTAGTTTCAGACAATTTAAACGAATTGGTCAAAGCATTGCGGTAGTAGTTTCTTAGTAAATAATAAACTGCATTATTATTTTCTTTTATTAATTTGTACTGTAATTATCCCTACATTCCAGGACTTCCATGTGTGTGTGAATGTTGTGTATAAAGAATTATTTCATGTAATCATATGTTGCATAAGATATTTCTGGTTGGAAAAATGCACAGAAATGAGTTACATTTTTATGATCTCGGAAGAATAAGAAAAACATATCTGAAAAAAGATACAGTCATCACTGTGACCCAGAGGGAAAAAAAAAGTTTTATAAGAATATACTTATGCTTGTGTCGATATCCCGTAGAATAGAATGTACCCCAGCAACATTGGAGATGCCTGCAGAAATTGTAGAGGGGAAAAAAACCTAAAATTTTCGTAGAAAACATAGTAAAAATTCCGTTGTTACGAAGTTTTTCCTTGGAGAAGCAATGTATAAAGAAAAGAAACTTAGTACAACATAGTCGTGAGTGTGTGTGTGTCTGTGTAAGTGTTCCTTTGCGTACACCCGAGATCAGGTGCAAGAGCAGTTCTCGAAATTGGAAAAATTCCACTGAAGAGGTTTGAAGAAGATTTCAAGGCAAACAACTTCGTCGTCTTCTTAAAGAAACACTTTTTTCTTCTTCTTCTTCCTCCTCTTCTTTCTTTATCAAGAAAAGATTTTGTTACGTTCTACTTCAACAATATGGCTCTGGTCCTCTGTCAATACAACTGTTTATTTCGAATCTCAATTGTGTTTACAAAAAGAAACAATATTTTTAGAAGTCCAGAAGTGCGTCCTGCGAGGTTCTCTCTCTTGAGAGAATAAATGGATGTTAGTGATTTCGCAAAATGTCTTCTCGTACTCGGTTGCCCTTTTTTTTTATGAATTCTTATTCCCCGCTATGAATTCGGTGAACTTTATAGAAAGGATCCCCTCAACAACATGGCATTTGTACCTAACACCACTTTTTTTCCATTCAGGCAAAAAGTCTTTTTATATCAAGAAGTTGCTATGTATTGAGTGTGAATAGCATGTACAAATATTAACCAATGTGTTGCACAGATACTTCAAAGTGGACCATCCATTTATTCGACCTATCACAATGGTATTTCTCAGACAAGTTTAAGGGGACACTAGTATCGTTTAGTAAGGGATAACTGGAGGTTGTGCTGTGGCAGGGAGTTTAAAATTTAGATTTATAGGCCGTATAAAAATTTAAATTTCTTTTAGTTTGTGACATACTCTGTATTTTCATTCTCGAATACAAATAAAAAGGCCACAGACAAAATTCCCAATGACGTGGTTGAAAATATATACCCATAAAAAATATGAATATTGAATATATACCTTAACTATATAAAAACACAGCAGCAAGAGCAATACAAAACCCAATAACTATGACAAAATATAAATATATTGCCCATAAAATATTATGGTTGTCTCATCTAAGTATGGATAACTCCTCGATTTATCCCAATATGTTTATCGTATTTCTTTTTAAACGTGCTAATTGTGTGAGAATTCATGACCCTGGAGGTGGGCTATTCCGTTTATTCGCAAGCCTATCAGAAAAACATACTTCCTGCGGCACTAATGCCTAGAATTATTCCTTACCAATCAATACTGGTGTCTGCTTGTCGAAACAGTCGATTGCCGAAGCATTAATTGCACATTATCAATCATGGTACATTTTGTCCATCCCGTCAAAAACTTTAAACATATCCCCCGCCATCTGCACTTTTCCAATGCAAACACTTTGGAAAAATCAAGTCTCATAGCTTAAGCCCCGTGTGCTATAGAGACCACGCGCGGCTCTTTTCCGCACCCCCTCGACCAAGTCAATGTTCCTCTGTAAGTATGGTGACCGAAACGTGGCAGCATAATCCAGCCCCGGAAAAGTGGAAGAATCACTTTAGGAGAACACGAAGAGACCTTTTTGAGAATGAAACCGAGCATTCTATTCGACTTTTTGACCACCGCTGAACATTGGTTAGAACAAGTAAGCCCCTCATCAATAAGAATACCCAGATCAGTAATCCTAGTTACATCCGGAATAATAACACCATTCAACTCGTAAGTGAAACGTGGGTTGTTTGAACACAAAATGAGCAGCCGTGCTCTTATCAACGCTGAAAGACATGCTCCATTCATTTTTCCACGCTTGAATCCTGTTCAGGTTGGCCTGGAGCAGCTCCCTATCACTCTGATTCCTGACTTCCCTCACTAGCTTCACGTCATCTGCGAATTCGCTAGCAATCCGGAAACTGGTACAGGGTAATTTCTGAACGCATTTTGAGAATTTTTTCAATCTCAAACCATACTTCCACGACGAACGGTTGATGACATAAAGGACAAATTAGAACTTATAGGACACCCTGTATGATAATTGGGATAATAGATGATTACGAAAAGAATTCAGATGCAATATTGTAATATTTAAAAGTATTATTATTTTATCTTTACTCAGAAATAATAGAAGATTTGAAGTTGAATTTTTACATAAATTACGTTCTTACAGAAAAAAAAAATTACATACAAGGTTTGTATGTAAAATTTGTTATATATAAATATATATATATGTATGTATGTATACCTTATACAAACTCCTATTGATTTCACATTACACACACATGTATATAATAATTTGTATAATAATTATATATAATGATTTAACGAGAGAAAAACGAAGATGTGTAAATCACTATAAAATAGCACTAATTAGGAATTCCTAAGAAATGATAAACGCCATTACATTTTGAATCGAGTATATGCATTCTACATATTCACTTGTCATTAGAAATGTTCGAGGACTTACGCGCGTAAATTCAAAGATTCCTCCGGTATTTCACATGCGTGTGGTACTTAACAGGTGTAATAAGAATGATTACTCGAGTCCGACGAGGAATTTCAAGTAGCATTCCTTCATTATATAGTTGTTCGTTTGTATGCAAATATAAGGAAAAGTACCATTCTAGAAAATTTGTCGGTGGCACAACGAGTTCTCTCTCTTATTTTTTGCCACTGTTTTGAAGTCCCGAAAGACTACTGTTTCTAGAACGGAATACAAATAAACTGGATCTGAAACCAATGCTAAGTGCCCAAACTTGGTCTAAGACTCTTTTGTGATAGAATCAGATGTGACGGAAAACATTTTCTTAATGCTTAGAGTTACACGACGTAAAATAATGAAAAGTGAAATATAAAAGCAAACAAATTGAATCTAAGATCTAAGATTGAATCTAGATCTAAGAATTAGATCTTTCAGGAAATTTTTCTTGCATGGAAATATTGCAAACCAGTGAAAAACAAAGTTTGATTATGAAGTGTTTACACATCAATTACGAAAGTGACTATTAATGAAATTTCGTGTGAAGCATTTGCCTTTACGTGTCTCCCGATTTTATATGAATGATTTTTATTCTTTTTTTTTAAACTTAATTTTAGCAATAAATGTTTTTCAAAACATTGACCTTTCAAACATCCACCTGATAAATGTTTTTCATAACATTATTTTAGCAATAAATGTTTTGAGAAACATTTATTGCTAAAATAATGATTTTGATTTTTTTTTTTATTATTGATTTTTTTTCCTTAAATGTTTAATAAAACTCTTATCCGTTTCATCAATGGTTTGAGATTCAAATGTAATTGGAGTTTGAAAAAAAAGTCAATAAACACAAGTACACTGAAAAATGAAACCGAGTGAAGGCTTCTTCTTTCTCTAACAGAGGTGGCTCCCTTTAAGGCTGGTCCTAGAAATTCTGCAACCTGAGGTGAATAATATTTTGTTGCCCGTAAGATACGACTATCTGAAAAGAGTTTTCTTTCTTCACCTCTATTACCTTGATACAGTTGTTCCCAAAGTGTTCGTCACGATCCCCCCCCCCCCCCCAACGTTGATGAATTAACCAGTCGGCTGTCCAGTTAATTTCTTTTCCCAGTCTTTTTCCTGACGAGAGATCCGAGCCCTGAAATGGAACACGCTGATTCCAATGCGCCTACGTATAGTACCGTGCACCGCAGCAGAGCGGGAATTCCGCGATAACCGATAGTAGCAGCGCATTCAAAATATTTTTTTTTCGCCGCTCTTCTCGCTTGTGTGTGGCTTCAAGATGGCCGTCGAAGGGCTTGTTTTCCCTGTTAAAAAGCGGTAGTGAGGTCAAAAATGTCACCAGAATCGTTGACGTTAAAGTTCTTGACTACGACTTGTTACGTACTTCAAAATGGTGTGGACGATTAAATGAAAACATCAAGTACCGAATATAATTTTCATATATTTCCCATCTAACGTTTTTCGTGTGCACGTGCTTAACCAAACCGAAAATGATTTATATTTTGAGTTTTAAGCTAATTTATCATGCACCGTGTGTGGGTAAATGTATTTGAGTCGTCTGAATTAAAATGTGTTTCTGTGGAAAAATTGGCAAGTTTTATTTGTTTGTTTATTTTCTGTGTACCGTCAATATTTCCATACTGGAATTGTACCGAATGTTTTTTATGCTGGATTTTCTGCGTGTTAATAACTACGTTTCTTGTGTAAAAAAAAATGAAACGAAACCAACAAATATTTCTACAAATAAAGCTATTCGGAGGGGGGATTTTCTATTTCTAACTCCCGTTTATGCTAATAATACAAATTTAAACGGTAGGGGGGGGGGGAGAGGTTTGATATACTTGATTTTTTTTGTCCATTTTTTTACTCATAAATTTAATAGAAAATATCATTGATCTTTCGGGAAGTGATCGCACTCAAATGCCGCGAGAAAAGATGTAGGGGGGGGGGGGAAAGCGACCAAAATATGAGGAATATTTCCGTAGTTATATTTAAAAGTAGATATTCACACAACACTATTATTTGTCAGACAGATGTCTGCGCAATGATTTTTATAATTATGGAATTGTTAATCATTCTTTAATTGAAAAAACCAAGTTGATTGCGAGTTTCTTCTCGATACTATCTACTATATTAAACGCCCCCTACTATGCGTGCCATGTTCCTTGCTCGCAGCTATATTCTTTTCTCTCTTCTTTTCCTTCTCATTCGTCGCTTTGCTCGCCGCTTCCACTATGTTCTTAGCCTAAAACAACTTCAAGAACAAAGCTTTATCCTTCGCACTTAGCATCCTTGTTCACATACACGGTTTACAATGGTGAACTGGTTGTGGATTAGGAGCGCAAATTTTCATAACCGTCTCATTTGCATATTTCCACCGAAGTCGGTCTTCCTAGCGCCATCTATCGGTTGTTTTGTGTTATTTTTTTCCCTGTCTTAAAAAATTCCCCGTGACCTAGCGATGTTAACCCTGCAAACCGTTTTTTTTTCGGTTATTTTCCCGGTTTTTATGAATTTTTAACGTTTTTCTGGACTTTTTGCCCACCCTGCATATATATCATTGCAGAAAAATCTTATTCAGTCAAGCATCACAAATGAGCTTTTACGCACTGTGATGAGAAAACATGAAAATTAAATATTTATTCTAAATCCAAAGAATAAAATTATTTATTGATAAAACCAAGGAATCGCTCTCACTTCCAAGTTTTTAAAATCTTGCACAGCATAAAGATGAGTTTTTCCTACCTTTTTATTGATATGTTGCTGCGAAATTTTTTAGTGAAGTGACATCATTAAGTTAATACGTTTGTGGCCAGATGTGTACAGAAAAGGGAAGATGGGGGGGGGGAGGGAATCCGTGCCCTTCCAAAAAGGATCAAAAATTAAAAATATTTTAGTAAAAATTTAAAATTTCGAAAGAAAATACATTTATACACACAGTATTAACAGCGCTTATGTGCCACTGGGTGCACGTGCAATTTATCTCCCTGGTCATTGGGTGCAGTTATACATTTTTTGTCAAATGGCTTGCACGTTACATCGACTTGATAGCTGTCTTCATCTTCATAGGGAGAACGACGCGAGTAATTTGATAATTGCGAGCACGGAGCAAGGGAGCCACCACTATTAATCTTTGTTAATTTTTCCGACACAACCCTGCCTCTTTTGAGGTAACGGAAGTTAAGTTGCTTAGCATCAGCCCGGGGTTATGAGCGGTTCTATATCTATCTATCTAAACTTTATACAGTACGTTATCTTTATCAATTTCTGTTGGGCGCGGTAGTCCGGTCGATAAGATGCTCTCCTAAAGTACCAAAGGATGTTTAGAGGTGTCGCGAGTTCGATACCCGGTTCATCCTTGTCAGAAAACTTTCCTGACACAGGGTTACAACAAAAAACGGCGAATTGACCGCAGCAAAAAATTGCTACCGCAGGGAGTTCCCCATCGAGGGGTTAGCGCCCCAACCTCTCGATGAGTATAAAAAACAAGCATGCCGTTTGGAATCGGCAATAAATTGTAGGTCCCGGTCTAATTAGCCCTCGTGTGCATAAAATGACCGTGGTGCGACAAAAATGATCAATTTCTGTTAATTTAATATCCTTTTCCAAGGTGAGTAGCTAGAAATTTCTCTGGGAGAAATTCCTTGTGTTCTTCCAAACCCAACGCGTTCCTCTAAAGTTCCAATCTTGAGTACGCTAATGCTCGAGACCACGATGGAGGATATTCTAATGTAGTAGGCCTCCTCATGCTTGCAACCTGATAACACAAATTGTGATTTAACCCCACATTCTATGACCAAAACACCTCTTAAAGTTTGTCCTATGAATTTAGACTGACCCTTTACTACGTGAGAAACATAAAAAAAGTAAATCTCCTTACGCCACCCTTTAAATAAAACTGTTAAAATTATACAATCAAAATCAGCAACTGGATTTTGATTCGTGTACCGCATGAAAAAGAGCAATATATGATATGACACATTAGTTAATATTTTATGAACAATAATATTAATTGAACTGTCAAGTTTACCTGGAAATTTTAACAGTTGTTTATATGTGGTAAATAAACTCGCAAAGGATAGCCAGGCTAAGCTTTTTTTAATTAGACTAAGTAAGTGACATGAAAGCTTATGAAGGCTGACTGTGAGTTTTGCTAATGTTAGTTTACCGCACATAAATAACTGTTAAAATTTCGAAGCAAAACTAATAATTTAACTAATATTATTGCTTATAAAATATTAACTAATGTCATATCAAATTGTTTTATTCACGCAGTGTACTGATCAAAATCTGGTGACTGATTTCAGTCGAAGAATTGTAACAGTTTTATTTGATAGGTGGTGCAACGGGTTATACTTGATTGAAGTTTTTCTCCCATGCAATATAACACCATGTAATATAATACTGTGCTACATGATTGTTTTCAATATTTTCAGAAGACATAATTTTGCTGATGAAATTTTATTTTTATCCGTTTATTGGTTACAAAAGTGCCTAAGAACAGCATAATTTTTTCATGGTGAATTAATTTACAATATATGGATGTTTGGAATCCAAAAATGCTTCCGTGTACACAGAGTGGTTTTGCTGCATAGAAAAAAAATTCTATATATTGTATATGGCAGCTTGTTATTTTATCATTCCGCCCAGATATCAAAATTCTAGTAGTAAAGAAACAGGTCTGTGCAGATGAAATAAATGGTAATGTGCCCCGTATCTCGAAAAAAATTTAAAGGACACATTTCATGAAAGAACAACATTTTTCCTTTCCACTGCGAGCACCTCGGTGCTCATGATCCCTTCTACCCCCTATCCTGGATCTAACCCCCACCCAAAGAATGAGATCTTTGGTAGGCCGTCTTCTACAGTGAATTTATAGTGTAAAGATAACAAACAACGAAGTTTTTCCCTTGCCCGTGAGAAAGCCCTGCCATCTCTACCCTTGTAGGGGGGACCATAGTGCTCTCTTAAACCACTGAGGATAGAAACTTGATTTCATACTCAGGTGATATATTCACCGACAATTCAGACGAACATCTTATGATTAAATGATTGGCATCATATTTATTTCAGTAAAAGCCACGTCAGATTTCTTGAGCGGGTGCTCTTCTTGTAGGGATGGCTATAATAAAAGCTTTCAATTCGCGAATATGCCGTCCAATATGTTTACAGGCCCCCAACATCGTGAATCGCAGCCAGGAGTTCAACCGGGCACGTATGGGCCCCACTACATCCCGCAGTGGGGCCCCCTTAAGCTGAGATCTTTGGTGCCCCCCCCCCCCATCAAAACTAAAATAGAACCACATCTGATGATTTTCTTGGGCACCGAGAAGGAGCCCTGCCAGACCCACTCTTTTGTGTAAGCCATGCACGGATCTCGGATGAACATGAGCTTCCGCAATAAGATCTGACACAATGATTTATAGCAATAAATATGTAAATTAATAGGTGTACCTAGGCCCTCTTTCATTTTGCCCTGGGGCAATGATGTTGTTAGGACAGCAGTAAAGGTATACTTTTTCTGGATAAAATATAGAAAAAGTCGTTTAAGTTCTGTAGAACACCCTCATTATCATCAAGGGTTTCACGGATCAGCCTTATAAGTATCAAGGCTTCCGCAAGAAACTTTACCCTGGTATACAGAGAACAGATATAGGTATACAAAAATGGACAGTCGGAACATCCGGAGCCAAACAGCACGACACTCGAGATTCTTATATTATGGTGTTGTCTGAAAGAGGCATTTGTTGGAAGATGAACAAGTAATCAAAACTTATGCCAGGAGATTCGACTAAAGAAAATTCAATTTAAAAAAAATCTTGATCAAGAGTGAAAGGATCTTTAACGAAAAAATTGATTGAACCTAATTTTTTTTTTCAGGAAATAGCTTCTCTAGAGATAGGTGACACTTCTTGGAAATGCAAGGAAGGAGGTGCGTTGAGATAATAAAGCATTCAATAGCAAAGAGTTTTTTTTAGCAAAGAGATCATTTCAATACTAAAAAGTATTATATTAACCTGAGCTTATTTATCTACTCGCACTTTCCTTTCACAATTATTTCGACGTATAAAAATTTCCGAGCGTGAAAACAAGTTCATAATAAATGTCTGATAAAAAATGCCGCCCCTGCAATCATACCACCGTAGGTGGCCGATTCGCCGCCTCATACCTGGTGAAGACCCGGGCTCCCGCTCTGGTTCTTGCGAAAAATACTACATGGGGCACCACAGCACCATAAAATCTGTATATTCATGTGCCTCAGATGCACTCAGAAATAAAAGAACTTTTTAAACTAGAACCATACCTCTAGGTTTAGGAGATAAGTGCCGAATTAAGAATTACAGGACACCATTTAAATAGTTGAATAATGATCGAACGAAATGTTCTATCTCTATATAAATAGATGATATCGGAATTTCAAATCAAATTCTAACGAATATCAATTCATTAACAGCAGTGATTTCACATAAACTTTATCTAGGAAATTGAGAAGCATGTTTCAATTTAATTTTTTATGCCTCTCTTATATTCACTCATTCAAGTCATCGCAAAAGGTATTTTCATGAGGGCGACCCAAAAATTCTTAAGTTATTGAAGCTGTTGAAAGGTGTAAATATTTTTTTTTGTCATTATTCGTTGAAAAGATAAGCCTTTAATTATTCACTTGATTTCCAGTGTAACATGCAATTACATGGGAATCAAATTAAAACTTAGTTAATGAGATAAAGGCGGCTTCATAACCAGGTCTCTTTACAGTTTTTCATCGGGGAAAAAATGCAACGAACATTTCGGTATAAACATGATTCTTATAGTCGAATAAATTCGTTCATGGTCCTCATAAATAATATGAATGCATAGCATTTAATTCAAACTACGGTCATGAAAAGTTGCGTAGAGGAGCGTGAGAATCATTAAATGCCCATAAAATGATAAGAGAAAAGTTCTCCCTTGTAACCCGGGCCTTTTTACGACGATATCTATCGTCCCAGAAATTCCCGTAAAACTATACTTTTTTCTTCTTCTTTTCTTTGAAACATCATAAAATATACTAGATGCTTCAAACATCTGCACTTTAAGCAACATCTTTTGATACATACATAAATATGATTTTTTGTTAGGCAAATATTTTTAGAAAAGGAAAAAAAAAATTGAGTTTTATTTCTGTCATCAAAAGCGTGGCAGATTGAACCAAAATCTCGACCAGACGTCTATTCAAGTCTTTATGTGACTATTCTATGGTGGACCTCACACGGGTTTACGATTATAGGAACAATTTTCAAGCTTTTTATGTATACATAATATAGTGTGCACATAAATGCACAATATGTGCGTTCTCTTTTGTAATGTTAGAATCGCCAGATAAAGATTAAAAAATTGAGTTTGAAAAGTTCTGAGTTTTATGACCAATGGGATTGTGATCAACTGATACATGTTATTCATGTTGTTACTGCAGTGACTCAGTAGAAAAGAGGTCTAAATTGATATAATGCACTATTATGTTTATTTTATTTTCATTTATAAATAGATTTTATTGAACCGACATTGTCTATATAAAATAATTCCCTGATTTTCGAAGTTCAATGAATCCAAATGTTATGAATTGGTAATTATATCCCCCCCCCCTAATGTTTGCATAAACTTGGGCGATCCTCACATGCGGATACTGATAGAAACCTCAGGTACGAGACAACTTATAGTATAAAGGTAACTTAACACGTTTATTTTTCTATGGAGTCACTCAGACGGGGATATTGAAGTTTTTCTGTGCAATGGTTATTATAATCTTGTCACCTATTTTTCGAACTATGAGCGAAGTGTAATGATGATAGATTTGTGCTGTTGTAGGCCTTGAGGTAAGGAACTGTGAAAACTGCGTTATTTTTCTTCAGTCTAATCGATTTCGAAATGTTTTTAGTTCAGCTGCTGCTTTTAGTATCAGTGCTTTTAGTTTCAGCGAGAAGGGCCAATTATCGTTTTCATTCGTGGTATTTGAGATCGATTTGAGTAGTTTGAAGAAGAATTAGAAAGCAAACCTTTTGAAATTGCGTTTCAATATGACAGATTCTAAGACTTATGAGTTAATTCAGTTGTCTATATCACTGATCAGTGATTCCCAACATGGGCATTATCGCCTCCTGGGGGGCGATGGAATGTTCCAGGCGGCGGTAAAAGCTACGGGTATAACATAGGATGTTATGGATTGGATTTCGTTGGAGCGATCGGAGAAAAAAAATTCTGAAGGGGCGATAGAACAAAAAAGGTTGTGAAACTATGGTCTATACCATAGTTTAATAATTTTGAATTTTAATAATTTTAATTTTAATCTAAGTTTTTTTTTTCTCCCATCGCTCCCAACGCAATTTAATCCATAGGATCCTATAATATACCCGTAGCTTCTACCGCCGCCTTGCAACTTTCCACCGCCCCCAAGGGGGCGTTAACGCCCACGTTGGGAATCACTGGTCTATACCTTTCAGATTCTACATGCACAAATGTGGTAGTTCATTTTTTTCTCATTGTATAATTTTTATTTTTTAACCGCTAGGAGTTAAGCCCTGACTTAAAAAATTGTGTAAATTTGGAATTAGAAATTATGGTGAATATGAACATCGGGGGTTTTCATCAGAGGGCAGCACTTGAAGTTAAATTTTCGGGTTTATTTTAAAGATGACTTCCAGGAGAAAGTGCCTCCGAGAAAAATGCAATTTATTACGTAAATTTTGCAATAAAGTTGTCTGTGGAGATAATTACGCACAAGGTACATATACCTTGTATCATCGTGGATGGGAAAGTTTAAATGAGGAGAATTATTTCTATACTTAAAAAGTTCCAAAATTTGACAAGGAAATTTGAAAATTCAAAGAATAAAAAATGAGGATTTGCGGGCATTTATGTTTTATTATACTTTTTGAGTATCAGAAATGCAAAGACATCTTGAAAATCCCCCCCCCCCAAAAAAAAAAGAATGTTAGCGTCTGAAAGGTCTACAATATAGAATACTTGCCAGTGCAATAGATAAGTGTTCGAGTGGCATGGTGGTAAGATGCTCGTCTACCATCGTGAAGGTTTAGCTTCATCGATGTTCAATAGATGGCGCCTGAATCAGGCCACCAGAAACTGAGTTCAGTCATTTTTCGGAGACGATGTGCCTACAGTATTTCATAGATTCTCATTATCAACCGTGCAATCTGTTTTAAGTATAGAAGTTAACTATCAGTTCACTTCTTTTTCCTGACTCTAAATAAGGCCAGGCTGAATTTTCATGAATGTGCGTGAACGAAATGAATTAGTTCTCATGCACCATATTTTTTACAAGTGCTATACGTGTCTAACGCGTGTATCGAAAATGCATTACATGACATTAATATTTCAAGGTCTTTTGGCTTATTTATTGATCTCCCACAAGGAACAAAAATAAAAATTCAAAGAACAAAGTAAAAAAAGAAAGAAATGTAGAGCACTTATATGGCTGAAAATTATCGAAGATCGTTAGGAACTTCTCATGAATCCCAAGTGTCACGAACGGAGCGTTATTCCCGCCCCCTTTTCTACGCTTACTTACGCCACTGTACACGTACGCATAATGGGAAGAGAAAGATGGGGAAGGCTTCTCCAAAGTTGTTTCCATTTTTTTTCTTTTCTGGAAATCGATATACGATTTCTACCGGAACCTTTGCGTCGTTATTATAGTTCTTATAGTATGTGACTTTTAACATGTGTATGCGAGAAAAAAGAAAAGCTATCTTCTATAATCGGAAATTTCTATAAACTTAGATAAATATAATCTTGACAGGAAACGAATTATACCATGTGTATGAAGTCATCTTCTGGAGTCTGCAATGTAATTAACTGAAGATTCGTAAATCACTCCTGTTCGCACGAATATGATCAATATCGCATTGATCGTAATATGTGTGTTTGTTCTGTTCTTATGATTCTTATAGCTTTATACAGAAAAGATCAGTTGTTTTTCGCTTAGACTGCACATTAAGGAGTGTTGGTGCAAGATCTTGCTTTCCTATGGGGAATATCTTCTTCGTTTAAGGATTGTAATTTTCTATTTATTCTTCAAGCGCTCAATTTTTTTCTCTCGAAAACTACAGATATTTTTATACAATTTAACACGAGTTTTCAGAATTTTAATTGCTGGTTATTGTTTCTCGAATTTTAAGTCCAACACATCACGCAACTTTTCAAAATTACCAAAATTTACCCATATTTTGAGCCATAAAATTTTGTAAACTTATTTTAATAAAGACTCCTTGAGTTAAAGTATGTAACACCAGAGTGTTGAGAAACACAACGTTTCAGGACATTTGAATGAGTGGTGTCCTTAAAAATGTTCCTTATCTGACGTAAAACTTAGTTTTGAGGAAAGAACATACTGTGCATTAATGGAAAACGTTAGAATAATGACTGCCAGCATTTTATATTTAAATATTCTAAAAATATTTATATTACAGGGTAGAACGAAATCTCGAACACAGATGCAGAAAAATTTATAGCCTTTGAAAATTTAAAAAAAAAATCGAAAATATGTTTTTTGGAAAATTTACGTGCACCAACTCACTTAAAAAAAGAGATTTTCACATTCTAATATCCGTACGGCATCAATAAAATGCGTAATTTATAGACAGTGCACACATACACAATTTCAAAATATTTTATATATACGAATTGAACTTTGATTATTACACGTGTGGTATCTGTTTCGTTTTATTTAATGATGAACATTTTTTTCGAGAAAATAGTCACTAAATCATCGCTATCGTCTCCGAGTGTCTAACATAAAATACAAAAGGCAGGCGACTGATTTGTTGCATTCCATACCCATATTTGGTAAATCTCACGTTCACAAATACAATATTTTGAAAGATTTCGGCGCTTATGTTGGTTTTTATTTCAGAAGCACAATCTTTATAAGAAATTTATCATTAACATTATCGAATAACATTCAAGTACCGACTACTTGAATTGTATTTTAAGTATAAATATTGCGAATATTTTGCAAGAACAGTCGGTTCCACTTAATAAGATATCAATGATTCTCCAGAACACAATACCCGATAATACGGGGAACAATCCAATTGCCATTTTGTAATTTTAGTATAGTTTTTATATTGAATACTCTGATGAAAAGGATCGATATTAATAATGCTTCTCGAATGAATCACAGATATCGAAAAATGAAATTCATATTTAATTTGAGTGATCACAATACCCAAAGGCGCGTATGCATTAGCTCGCGAATCGTGCATTCGCAATTGCTTGCTCGGTAATTTGTACAGTGTTGTGAACGATTTTTGAGCTACTCAAACTGGACCCACCGGGAATCGGTTTTTATAACGAACACAAAGGAAATGAAAGGTACGCAAAGGAAGTACCCGCGTGAACACAAAGGAAGCGTACCGACGCATGGATTAGAACGGCTACAAGGGATCGTACGTTACATGATAGGTGCGCTGATGTTGCAGACACTCACACTTTCGGCATCACTCAGTCGGAGATAGGTCACCCTTTAGATTATTACTTTTCATTAGAGAAGTTAGCATCCTTTATCGACTTCACAGAGAACAAAAATAAAATAATTAAATGTACGTATTGAAGACAACTTGAGACCTTGGAGCCCAGTACCTACTCTCAAATGTATTTATCTTAGACTAGTGACATAATTTTCGTAAATATCAAATGTTTCAATCAATAAAAACATTACGCATATAGTGGTTGATGCGTAGTAAACGGCTAAGCTGTGAAGTATAATGCCCATTAAACAAAAATTAAAAACTGATACGTTGTCTCTATAGTAGAAATTTTGGTGTCCCTGATGATTTTATCCATTTGAACGGATTGTATATTTATCGGATTAAGCGGCGCCGACTGTATTTTGTAACAAAAAATTGTTTGTAGAATGCAAGAAAACAGTCATTAGGTAAAAGTTAGTTATATGATTATGAGAATATGAGGTTATATATATTTAAATATACAATATATATATATATATATACACTCATGTCCATGAATTAAGGATAATGCCAGCTCCGGCAAATAAAGGTTCAGAAACAAAACAAACGTTACTTATTCATAAAGCCCATTTATTAAACAAAAGATAAAGAACAAAAACGATGGTGTATGTATGATACCATTCATAAAAACTACGATTTTTGCTCCCTGGAGCAATTGTAAAAAATATCTCCTTTACAAAAACTTACTATTACATGGTTGGTATGATGGTTAATACATTGTATGTCTCCCATGCGATGAAATACAGTCTGTACAACGCCTAGGCATGCTGAGTATCAAATTATAGATCTGATCTTGGGGAAGATCACTTCACTCAGCAAGCAATGCTCTCCGAAGTTCCGGTACACATGTCGGAGGTGGTTGACGGGCTGCAACTTGTCGGCCAAGCATGTCCCACACATGCTCTATCGGATTCAAGTGAGGTGAGAATGCTGGCCATTACATACGGGTTATATCCTCAGATTCAAGGCATTCGTTTACGATGTTTGCTCGGTGAGGACGGGCGTTGTCATCCATAAACACAAATTCTGTGCCCATGGCACCCCTAAACAAACGTGCATGTTGTTCCAGAATGATGTCCCGATAAATTTGGGCTTTCATGGTTTCGGTTTAACATGCAGATCTGTTCTGGAACCCAGTATAATTCCACCCCAAACGAGCAATGCTGCACCACCGTAACGGTGTCGTTCAATGATGTTGTCTTGGTGGTAACGGGTACCTGGCGTTCTCCATATGAAAGTCCGACGTGAATCAGACTGCAAGCTAAACCTGGACTTGTCGGAAAACATCACACAAGCCCACTGTGACGATGTTCACATTGCATGTTCTCTACTTCAGGCTAATCGCTGCCGACAGTGAGTTGCCGTGAGCGGAACACATCTGACAGGCCTGCGAGCATATAGACCAATATCTCCCCAAACGTATGTACACGGTTTGCCTTGAAATTGTGGTACCCGTGGCTGCAGATAGCTGACGAGACAGGTCGGATGCTGTGCTCCGTCTGCTTCTTTTGGCAGTTACTGCCAAATACCGGTCTTCATTCGGCGATGTAACTCGGGGGCGACCTGTACTGTAACGTCTACTGACATTTCCGTTATCTTGGAATCGTTGCCAAAGCCTAGAGATGACACTTTGGGCAATTCCAAGTTCCTCGGATACTTCCATCTGATTACGCCCACATTGCAGGCGGCCGATAATTCTACCACGTAAAAAATCATCCACATGCGTCCTCTGTGTCATAACTATTCGCTTATGGCACTGAGCACCTTACAGAACTCTTGTGAACAATTTCACTTCTTTGCCACCATTCCTTATATACCCCCCCCCTCTTACACTCTCGTCATTGTGACGTACTATCGGCATCATCTGGTGGCTTCCTGAAGTTTGCATGTGATTCTTGCAGATGTGTGTGATAATTCTACAGGTGAAATTTTTACTTCAGATTTCGATTTCCGTGTGATTCTGAATTATCCTTAATTTATGGGCATGAGTGTATATATATATCATCCTAAATTACTCCATTCTTAATGTCTATAACCATTCTCACTCATGCCTTACACTTCGTTTCATCCAAAATTGATATATTTGATTAATTAGAGAAATGACAAAAAAATCTAATAATATTTAAATTAACATATTTCTGAAAGAAATCAGAGCTACCTTCGGAATTTGATATTTTCACTTACAATTTCGAAACAGTATCATCTCCACGGTATTCAATATGTCCACTGTATTTAAGAAACATGATTAAATAAAAAAAACGAATTTAATAAATCACATGTACAGAACTGATTGAAGTATGTAATAACGAATTTTTTTTAATGGAAAGGATATCATTATGCTGTTAGTTTTAAGAGGCCCAATATAAAATGATAAGGATATGTACCTTGCTTCAGTTATATTTGAAATATAATGTATGCATGTACAGTAGAAATTCATTAAAATGGGCTAATAGGGACTGAGAGTTTTCCGTTTTAATGAAAGTCCTGGGTTTATTAAAAATAATTCTTATTCAGGGTGTAATGCATTGAAATGTGAATCAGTGAAAGTACGGCAATTTGCTATAACTTAAAAAAAACATTTAATATATACATATCAAATTAAAAACAGCCTACGTTTAATAGGTTGAATTGAAAAATATGTGCTTTGCCTATACACTGCATTTATCTTAATTTTCTGGCTGGAAAGCGGCATGAGTCATACAGCGCATTAATGTGTTCGCAAAAATCAACACAACGATCAATTTTTAATAACTTATCAGATAAAAATAAGCGCCTTTATTATTATTGCAATTTTTCAACTCTCCGATATAATAGGGTCCGTTATGAAGAGGTTCTGCTGCATTTTTATATATTAGCTGCGAATACAATATCCGAACATAGAATTGAATTATCGGAAGAGCAATGATCGTAATGATGCAAGAACTTAAATGATCGTAAAAACAAACAGAAGAAAGTATTTTGTTATTACACATCAGTGTATTTCATAAAATAGTATTTATGAATAATTCAGTTTCTGAGCAAAAAAAAACAAAAACGCACCTAATGGTGAAAAGAAATCTTGGCTTTTTTGTATTTTTCCCCTTCCCATAAAATGATATCAAATACGTCATTTCCTCTATTGAATGGCTTTATGTTATTAGAGGTATATTAATTCCGATCGTTTAGATAACTGATACGGACTTATAAATTTCCCGTAGCAAGTATACCCATTACAGAAACCCCCTACACACATCCTAAAAACAATAATAATAATGATAATACAATAAATCAAGTTATAAAAAGATGTACGAGTACGTACGAAAGCCTTTGTATTTTGGCCACTTGCCACGTTGGAATTTTTTTCCGTCTATTACTAACCCCTAATATGATAAGCCAAGGAAAAAAAAAACCTATTTTTTTATTGTTATGCTATCGTTAGTCATGTCGTATATTGTAGCATTGGGATGGACACAAAACACATATTTTTCAAAATCTCTTATGTCATTTTCTTTTCTTCTAAAAAGATACGGGTTTTATGTTCTGCAGTTTCTGTTTTCTCAGGCCCTGAAACTCGAGTGTTTAAAACAAGCCTTGAGTTTGACAAATTAATCAAAAGGAGATTTTTTTTTGAAGGATACATAATATGATAGATTGTCTTAGAAAGGTTCCACCGAAATCATTAGTTGACAAAAGAACAGCTTGAAATGTATCCAAGGAACTATGGTTGGGGAGGGGGAATTTTCATCTTAACATGATAATTAAAATGATTTATTATTTATGAACAATTTATTTTAATTTAAATTCCAGTTTTTTTTAACATATATAATAAATGTTATTTTTATTACAGAAAGTATATCTTCATATACGAATATAAAGGAAGAAAACTTATTCCGGTTCAGCTCAAATAATTCGTAAAGCATTGGCTGTAAAAGCATACTTCCAATTAAGAAAAGTATTTAAATAATGTGTCCATCTTAGATGTATCATTTATGTTACATAGGGCAGGGTATTTACCGGAATACAAAATTAAATTTTCCTCATCGGTCTATTTGTTATCTAAGTTTCAATTAGGAAGTTGCTAGCCTGTCTCCCTTGACGTCAATAGGAAAATACATGTTTTTAAGAGCAATATTCGCTGAGATACGTGAATTCAAAAATTGCTGAAAATAAAAGAACGAACTACATAAAACGACTGGAGAAGTGGATAAACCACGAGACACCCAGGCTCTGTCTCTAGAAGCAGCGTCAGCACTTCGGCCCATAGGGAAAACGGGGCATCACCGGCAAAACCAGAATTTATTGATATGTCAGAGATATGATTTCATACAGTGCATCGTAATGAAAATTACGAGAATCAAATGAATCAATCGAAAGGGGTGCCACACACAAATAAACTATTAGGGAAAATTGCATAAAATCATTTAGCAAAAGTTTGATCGATCAAGAACTATGTGATAAAGAACACCCCATTCCGTTCGGACAATTCAATCCACATCTCCAATTCAGTCTCCAGCACTGTGAAAGCCCTTGAAAATTTCTTCAGACCTTCACTATATATTTCGGATTCATCGTAATCTTCACTAGCAAACAGTGCAACCAAGGCGCTGTCACGATGTAGACGCAGTGATTCTCTTAACGGGGGCGCTGATACCGGATTTATAGGAGCTGAAGGAGTCAGATCCCTCATCCTCTACGGACGTTGCCAAAGAATTTCACCAATTTTCTTATCATTTCTTTTGAGCCCTCTCGACATAGTATGCTAAGCATCCATGATGTGTTGAGATGGTCCGCCTGCGAATGGCAGTGAAAGATCGTCGTTTTTGGACAGCATTTGGCGGATCACAGGAGCGTGCCAAGTTCAAGACAAGAGAATTTACCGTTGACAATCGCTTTAATCCATGTCAGGCTGCTGGGAATGGTCCATAACTGATGACACATATCATGACCTCCCACGATCAGGCCCTGTTCCTAGTATCTATCTTCGTGAGTTGATTTTCCAGACGCTCCTGCATATCTCAATCCAGTTGCCAAATATCTACCATGCCCCTCCAGCGGGATTCCCTTAGCGTAAGAAGACGGGCATAATATATACGAATTTCTTAATCCAAATATCTCTTTTTGCGAATATTGCACCTGGAAACATTATTATTATATGTGTGTGGGTGTTTGTGTTTATTTGGGGGGGGGGGGGGCTCTGAAGAGATAGGACGCAGACTTTCTAATTGGAAGTTAGAGGACAGGGGGACCAAATAAAGAACTAAAATTTGTATCTCGGTGCACATCTGGTCCTCAGTAAAATAAAAGAAACATCTGAGATGGGCACGCTATTTCAAAATTTGTTTAAATGAAAGTATCTTTACGAGTTGTTGGAGGTGGAACGGGGTTACGTCTTCACCTTTTGTATGTACAATATGTAGGTTATCACAAGAGTGTCCAGAGAAGTACTCTGTGACGTACTCCAGAGAAGTAATCAGTAAATACAATTTCAATGATTAATTCTAGATTGAAAACTGCTGTATGAAAAATAATCCGCAAAAGGGTATTTTTCACATTTCAGTATAAAATTTTCTTTCCGTCCTGAATTTTACAAGATGTCAATCAGTAAAATTTATTTTATACTTTGCTAAGAAAAAAAAAACTTTCTAACATTTGAAGAAAAAATTACCCATATATCTATGACTGGGAGAGATACTTGATTTTATTTCTCTTAATTTTTCTTATACTGCAGCTTGCACATTAATTTCAGTATTGTTTTTAGAGGAAAACTTTTCTGCTAGTTATGGTTATGGTATCACAGTTATGACGAAAAAGTTATTAAAACCAAATATGTCGGCAAATTGATTTTTAAATATTAATGGAATAAGTTATTTTAGCATAAATAACTTAATAATCACATGTTATATAATAGGATAAATGAGTTCGATTTTGCTGTTCTTTCCCAATTTCGCTTCAATATTTGAAATTAATTATATATATCTCGGTGTACTTGGAAACCTGATTTTTTTGCCACAGAAGAGACAGGGCAACAACTTTCTCATTGAGTTTTTGAGGTGTAAGTATGAAAAGTTAATTTTTGTATTGTTATAACTACTTAACACCTTGAAATATGAATGACATCTACACGTTATTTGGAAGCTTTTTCTAATTGTAAATATTCCTCTAGGATCAACGGTTCGCCAGTAAAATGTGGTCTAGAGACCTTCTTTACTACGCTGTATAATGTATTTGTATCAACTTATCAAATTACTGTATATAAAATATGTGTATTGAATTATACTTTATATATTTTGATACATACAATTTATATATTCTGATACATACAATTTATATATTTTGATACATACAATTTATATATTTTGATACATACAATTTATATATTTATAAACAAAAAATCAAATTTACCAGTGAAAGGTGCTTAGATTATGTAATGAATATAGGTCTTCAAAGTGGCCGACCTCAGCATTCGAAAACTGTCGCTGCCGTGATTCCGCGAACGTTTCAAGTGTGATAGCTGGACGCACACTAGTTAAAATAAATAATAATCATGACCAGGGCTGACATAGATCATCCTTGGTGTAGCACAAATGCATACTATGTGCAAAATAATACCAATTTGAGTATGTATGAAGTAAGATAGGACAAGCATAATTTTTTTATGGGCAGTGGATTATATTTTATCATGATTATTTATTTTTTATTGATTCTTTTTTTTTGGGTTGGTGTATTTTTGATGTTGTTTAGACATATTTGACATCCGTATTTTCTATTAATACCTTTTTTCCGCCGTCTTGTTTTGCATTTTGCCTAGTGTGGCTTTTTTGCATTTGTAAATTTATTTACAAAAAATAAAGTTCTAATTTATTTTTTTATTCTAATGACAAATATTTGAATTGGCATTTTTCAAAATGTAATTCATATATAGTTTTGAAAAAAAAAAAAATCTTTTTTATTTACAGTTTTATTTTATTATCTTTCACAGCTTACTTACATAGTTTTTTATCTGAACATAATTGTCATTTATATTTTTTAAAATATTTTTTTAAGAAAATTTTCAATGAATTCGATTTTATTAGTCTTCACATTTACGTAATTTGACTTCTATGAAATCTCACACTGTATTTCATCATTTCAAACTCATTGAAATTTTCAGAGGATTTTTACTATGTATTGAAAAATGAATAAAATATATATCTCAATTTTTTATTTTCGCTTTTTCGAAAGTAATACCGTGTCGTGATCATGTTGAATTTTATTATATAGTGTAACTGCAGATGCAAACCGATTAAACTTTATTACATATTCAACCGCCATTTTGAAGCATTAAATTTCGAAACCAAAAAGTAAGATGCTACTTCTGTAAATTTTTTTAAAAATTATTTTTTTCTCCTCTTTCAATCATGCTTCATCATTCGGGAACTACGGTTTACATCCATTCTAGATTTCACTTCTCTCTCAGTACATGGTAGAGATGTAGTTCTTGTGGCGCCATCTAAGTACGAAACCTAATAACTGTTTCCTTTATATAGGTTACAATTGAACAGAAGAAATAACTAAAGACTAAATAAAAAATATAATAAATTAAAATTCCAGAGAAATATGTATAAAATTAATTAACTAATGCATTCTAGATATCTTATTCACTTTCGCAACTTTTATTCAAACGGAAAAAAAACAAATTATAATTTTTCTGAAAAATATCAAATTAATTATTTTTGTTCTCAAGTTTAAAATATTCTATTTACCGAGTAGAGATTGAATTTGTTACTTATTTTGAAAATTTAATTGAAACGCCTGGCCAATATTGAAAAAAGTTATGGGAATTCTTAGGCCGACATTACAATATGAAAGCTTCATAAATGTTCTTTTATAAAACTGAAAAATTGTAACCAAGAAGCGCATCGGTCGAATATAACCATTAGGCTTGTTGGATGTTTTACCCAAGTTTTGTAAAATCGACTTTCAAAGTTTTATCCCGACCTTACGCTTAAAAGGGGAAATATTTTTAAAATCCGAAATACACAAAATCCTCCTCTATTTAGCTTCTTTTTATTTTGTAATAAAAAATAAATTTGATAAGAATTAAATTGGTTTTATAATAGTTGTGAAGTTCATTCCATATTCTAAGTCCGGGATTACAGTATAAAAGTTTTAGAAAAGTTATTTTTTAAAACTTTAAAAAACGCAACCAATAAGCGTATCGCTTACATTCGTGCCAAGCTAACCAATAAGCTTATTGGGTTTTTTTTCCGTTTCGTAAAAAATAGTGTTTTACACAAAAAATTTCAGTTTACTCACGGCCTCTTCTGATAAAAACGATTTAAAATAATAATAATTCTGAAAATATTAATAACTTATCCAACTTCTTAGAAAAAGTGAAGCTGGAGAAAGCTGCATATAAGACGCAGTGGTACAAAATTGGAATCAAGAACTACAAATATGCGCGAAAATAATGTGACCATATAAAATACTCAGGAAACAGTTTAGCATAACAACATTCTATTACACTGGAAAAGCAAGCAACTATTAAAAAAAAAGCAACTCTTTTCCTTCATCAACGAAATGGCCAAGTATGTTGAGATGTTCATTTGAAGTAAGCTATTTAAAAGCAGATAAGCTTATTTTATATTCATTAGAGAATTTTATGAGAATATTTGCTGCTGAATTAGACCTTTTTATCCAATAATACAAACTTTATGGGCACTTAATGGTCTATCCTAGCTTAAATATCTGACTTAATTAAAAAAGGACGCCGTCGTTGTATTTATTAAGCTTTGGATCGATGCACTTGAAGTTTCTCATTTACCTGTAACACAAAAAAGCGTAAGTTACTTATTAGGTTACTTAGTCTCAGATGGTGAAGATAGATTTACCACTCAAGCAATTTACCCTGTTTATGCCCACACCTTGATACGTTTTAAATTCCAGATTGATATTGGAATATTTTGTTGAAATTTCACCAATTAAGAATATCCCAAGGGATTTTTTTTTTAAATATATCATTAGGAAGTATGCACATTAGGACGACAAGTGTCCACAATTGAGGGACATGAATGAATGAACGCCAGGATCTCTGCCACCGGACTTATCCCGTTGCCGAGATCTCTTCCAGCCCAGCTTCGTGGCAGAGTCTGGAAGAAAGTGAGTGCACCTAACAGTCTGAGTGTGTGCTAGTGTTGTGCTGATATTTCAGTGCGTCCATCTATACTTCAAATTGTGAGTGAAGTATAATGATTGAATATTTGTAACGTTGTAGGCCTCTTGCTCTCTGTGGCGAAACTTTTTAACGGGGAGATCGGCTCGCATTCGCGCCTTGAAGTTGGGAACCACAGAAATCCAACTTCAGCCGACCACCACTGTGGCGCCGGTGGGGTTCGAACCCACAATTGAGGGACAGCAAAATATGACAACGTATTTGAAAAAAAAAATGAAGTGAAAAAATTCAATTGTGCCACTTATTCACATTAAACTGTAATCTAAGTAATTAATTATAAAATAATCAATTGCATGAAAATAGCAATATAATGTCGATAATATAAGGCAGAAAACAAAAGTATGCACGAAATAATAATTTGCACCAACTTCAAGAGCATTTCTAAACCAAAAATGGATTTTCCTGAATTTTTTGATGCCAATCTTTAAGAAGTTTTGCCACATGCTAAAATGTACAAGAACATTTAGCGCATTTAGCTACTAGACTAAAATATTATGCAAAGATAAATATCTTCGCTGTACTCAAATGTGTACAGTGGGCACAAATGGGTTAAGGTGGCAAAATGCAACCTGAAATATAATTCCAGGCGAGACCAAAAACAACTGAACTTTCAATCTTTTAAATTTCTGTTATTAAATATGTATTTCACGTAATAACTGTTTTATTTTAATTATCGTTATTTAATACAATTAATATTCATTCATTGAAATCTCGCTGCCACGATTTTTGATAAAACGATAAATCCCTCTGCAACGATATATGAAATCGATGTATGAAATCGCCTATAGTCTAATGTTAAACTCCTCTTTATATAACGATATCTTTTATCATGAAAATCCCACCCCCCCCCCACCCCCCGCAAAAAAATAATGATATTTTTGAGATTTTTTGAAACCGCTACAACAATATTCATTTGTACTTCGCTTGAATTCATCTAGCATTTATTTTAACTTCACCATTTGTATTCATTCTTGCAAAGACGACAAAAGGCATTGGCGTTTCGCAACACGTGATAACCGAAAGTATTGGTGAAGTTGTTGGTATTACTCATTATAACACCTGTTATGTTTACCGTCAAGGTGCACGGGTTCGAATCTGACCACAGAACATCAGAATCAAGTTCTTTGCCTACCGAACCTGGGGCGAGCACCGATAGATGACGCCTTTATTTCCCACCCAACTCTACTGATCGGTAATTGCCCGTATGGCTATGTATGACCGGAGTTGGTGTGCGATAAAGTAGTAGTGGTACTAATATATAATGCAGCTTTAGAAAAGATGGCAACAACAGCATAAATTTGGTGGCTGCTCGACACAACGATAGTTCCTCTACAACAATATTGTTCTGGGAAGACCATCGTTATAACGATGTTTCACTGTATAAAAAGTATAAATTACGATACGAAATAGACTGTTACATACTGCACATATATCTATTCATATTCTCAATATTTATGCACGTGATTATATTATCGATTGATATTCATTATAAACATATAAAATTAACTTTTTCTCTAATACATAAAAAGCCCATTTATAGCTGATATATATTGGTCTAATCTGCTTAATAAATGCTTATTACAGTATATACACATATCTATTATTAGGGATGTAATTTCTATGACTGCATATTTTTTTTTCGATTTTGCATATATCGCTGTTTTTGCGCAATAGAGCATTTTTTCATGATTTTTTAATAATTTTGAGGCATTTTTCATGCTTCTCAGAATTTAGGACATATTTTCACATTTTTAGCATTATTTTGCACATTTCAGCGGAATAATAAAGCTGGATTTACATCCCCAAAAAAGCTCCCTTCTTACCAGCTTCATTTCCCACATTGGCGATTTTTCACCGATATTAGCAACAAGTGGAAATTTGGAAGAGTAGGCAAAACTTTGCCTAATTACGACACACTGAGTAAAAATATCACAGGTGAAAAAGGCAAATACAAGGAAAATAGGAAAATTCCTTATTCATTTCGACACACTGTGGGTGAGGTCTTCAAAAGAGAAGCTATCACGCTCACAGAAGATCCGTCTTGGATTGATTAACTCTAGATTGCTCAGCGTAAAGAAAAATTATACTCCTGTTCAAGTCAAGCGTCGTGACCGAAGAAAAAAAAAAATTCTGATATTTTATCTGAATTGGCAATTTTATTTGCATGCCTTCGGCATCATTTTGGACCAATATTGCTGATTTCCAGTATTATCATAGCAGAAAACGTGGTCAACTTTTATATAGAAGCTTATTTGTAGGTTTTATGGTATATTTAAAGTTTTTTTTGGAGCATAGGTGCATTTTTCATGGAGCATAATTTTCATGTTTCTCGCCCGTAAAAATCCTAGCCATGTATATTATCTTTCGTATATTTAGACAGCACCTTGCAAATATGTACATCAGTACCAAAACTTTTTTTGTTTTCAATAAATTTCAAAGTATCTCCTAGATTAAAACGTTTCAGGTTCCAAATTGTTTTATTCTCACGTCTGATAAATCTCTCTTACAACCATTTTCAAAAGTATAAAACAACCGACAAGTACATAAGTATTAATTGAAAGACTTGGAAAATCTGTAGATTGCCACGTGAATACACACTTCGCTGGCGAAGAAGACATATCGTACGAACAAAAGGGGGGGGGGATTGAGGAATTTATCGGTGGGAGGGGGTAGTTACTCAACGATGACAATATCAGCCGTTTTTTCTCGTCCGGGGCAATTTGAAATAAAGATGGCAATGCGAAATATTCACGCATAGCAATATATAAGCACTCAGACTGCTAGATGCACGCACTCACACATCTGGCACAACTCAACGTAAATTACCCATGGCGATAGACCGGGGTGTGCCTGATTTGAAAGGAAAAAGACCCAGGACATTCCTGCATTTTTCTGTGATTCTGGCGGTCCAGACGTTTACTTTATAAAAATATTTCCTTTTAATTTCCGTATTTTCAACGAAGTCTACTTGAATTTATATTTTTCACTGAAATAAAGATTAAAAATTATTCTTTTCGGCCAACTTATAAGTTACATTATGATCATTATTGATAAATATGAATATTCACCTCAAAAATTTGCCGCGTCAAACGTTTTTCTCGTGGAATGTATTTCAGTTCGTTTCGATTTACAGTGGCCCTTCGTTTCCTGAATTTTTTGCAGATGTTACTATTATTTGGCAAGCCTGCTTGCTTTTGGCATCATATTTAGTGACTCTTAGTAATTTGCGTATGTTTGTGGGACCACACCTTTTTAAATATTTTTCTCGAGGAAGCATGATCAACCTAGCAATACAAGGACCGAAGGATATTCTTTGAGGGATTTCTCAATTTTGCGAAGCATAATTTGAGAACTTTTAGGTATTTTTCAAAAAGATATGAAAAATCTTAAGAATCTGGTTTTTTACCGGAACATTTCAATAATTCAATAAGGCTAAAACAAGAACGGAAATCTTTCATGTAAATCGGAAGCATTTGCACGTTTACATATGTGTATTTCCCCTTTTATGGCTTAGTAATAAAATGCTGCAGACTGCCGCTAAGCTGGGCCGGAAGAGACTCTTGGCACAATGGGATAAGCCCGGCGGCAGACTTTTGGAGTTCATTCATTAGCACCTATTCCATTGCAAAAAAAAATAAAATAATAATAATAATAACTATCTATATCCCGTATGCAAGTGCTTTTTTTTCTCACCTATATTAAGTTAAAAAAAACACAAAAATTTCCAATTATATTTTGTAATATTCCATTTATTTCTGCGATCATAAAGTATTTTAATCAAATTAAAATGTATGGATTAAATTCTTGAATCTAGAGGTATACATAAAAAAAATCATTTATCAGGAACTATGGATAACTCACGCTTAGACTCACACACACACACACACACACACACATATATACATATGTGTGTGTGTGTGTATATTCAACTGAAAAATGAAATATATATATCATTCCATAGAAAATGTTTATTTCTTTTTCATTCAAAGAGATGAAGAAGATTCTTGATTCCAGAAAAAAAAGAGACTAAAATAGAACTTTCCAGTTTCTGCTCAGTCGAAAATTGCACTGAAGTTAAACACGGAATTTCCTCTCAAGATTCTTTTTTTCCCTCCTTCGCTTAAATCCAATATCTCAAATCGACTCAATTTAAGGCACGGGCATAAGAAGTTAAAAGAAGAAGAAAAAAAAAGGAGAAGTGAGCAAGAAAGAGAGAGACTTCTTATCTGTTTTGGAAACGACATTTCATCGATTTCCTGTTTTTTTATATATTATTTTTTTTTCTTTACCGACAAACTCTTGAAATTTTTACCGACAAAGAAGGAAAAAAAACGGGTGAAAAGAAAAAAAAATGGGAAAAAAAATTAAAATTAAAAAAACGAAGGAATTTTATTTTTTAAAAAAAGGCAGCGTTCCCTAGTTAAAATACTATCAAGTATGATCGATATACCTATTAATATCCTTCAAGAAGTAAAATTCAAGCCCCCGCTTTTAATTAAGCTAGTATTATCGTAAATTCGGTTTTTAATGAATCCTTAAACGAACAAAGCAAGTTTAACGAGATAGAAAATGAAATTATCTAGAAGTGTATATTTTTGAAGGAAAATTTCGATCGATACTCACGTGAAGGTGTAGTTGTATATTAAAATACGGCGTTGTGGTGAAAGAATTAATATATATATATATATATATATGCCGTGAAATTCAATCAACTTTTAGGATTTTGATTAACTGGAATGTATGAATAGATTTTATTTAATCGCTATGTAAGGGATTACCGTATTGGATATTTGAGGAAATATGACGAAATTCACTTCCACAGTCTTGTCTAAAACATTTATTTAAATATGACTCAAGAGATAATCCGAATATTATTTCTGTGTTATTTGTCAGTGAAGAATGATGTTCATTTGGATTAAAATCTTCTTCTATGCATCACTGTTACCCACTCTTTTGTTTTCAATTATTTTCTTCACAGGTCCATGTAAAACTCTCCTCTGGAATATCCAATGCATAATGCCTACAGTGAAATATGCTTCTTGATTATGTCCGAAGGAAACACCGTCGAGAGAACAAGACCCATTCGTAATTAAGCTTACTAAAATTTTCGTGCTGGAAGTTTTGTTGGACCAAAGTCATCAATGTCTAATGAGCATCTGCAAGCTTACGGTAAGTCGAGCACGCGTGATATGCGGCAGTTATACATCCGAATGCGTAGAATTCCTAAGTGACACGCTACTTACCCATCAACAATTTTCCAGTTATTTATGGCAGCTGGCGAGAGGGTATTCACATCATAGCCTTTATTTCTTGGAATTATGAGAATATAGGAGAGACAATCATATATAGCGTAATTTACATGTTCTAATATATTTTTTTCTACGTTTCAGTAACTTTTATCTTCGGAAAATAATTCAGAAATTGACCATTAAAAATGAAGTGGTGGTATTTTTCGGCCTCTACCTGTTTCTAAGAGACATAGTTTGGTTATTTTCATGAATGGTTTTCCGATTATAGCACTCGATGCCATGATGTTGTTAGATTCAAAATAAGTAGTCATTGGCTTCCGATAAACTGACAACCCACTTTTTCTTCCAATGAGCTATATGATTTTAATTTGTAGAAAAAAAACTTAGCGTTTTTCCTCCACTTTTTCACTCTATAATTCTATATATATTCTAACTATTGGGTATTATTTTTTTTTCAAAAGACGATATGAAAGAATTGAACTCCTCAATTCTGTGTATCCAACGCTACAATGCATACGTAGGTAATTTGTTACACCACTTTATGTAATAAAACAGGTAATAATTTTAGTTATTTGAGAGAGTGGGGACACTGAGCACTTTACCTGAATTAGATCTATGATACAGTAGATGTCGTTTGTTGGAATCTCAGATAATGATATAATCCGTGTATTGCTATCACTATGCAAAGCGCAAACCAATATTATAACATTGCCTAAAAATGCATTGATTTCGGTTAATAAATGGAATTAGGTTTATACACTTATTAATAACAACACATAGATAGGTGATCCTAGTTTAATCGAAAATAATAACACCATTAAACTGGTAAGTGAAACGTGGGTTGTTCGAGTCAATATGAGCGACCAAGCGCTTTTCAATGATAAAAGACATGCTGCAGTCATTTGCCTAAGCTGCAGTCCTGTTTAAGTTGGTCTGAATATACTCCCTTACGCTTTGATTCCCGACTACCCCCATTAGCTTCACGTCATATGCGAATTTGTGAACCACCCCACCGAAACCCGGATCGAGTTTATAGATGAAAAGTTGAAATCGTATGGGACCAACAACACTTCTTTGAAGGGAATCCACTTTTGGCAACTATCAAATCAGAAAATTTTTCGTTCATCTAAAATCGCTTCAAAACTTTACCATGTTGGACCCGATCGAATGCCGTCTGAAAATCAAGATAAACAACATCGGCATTTTTGTCCTTACCCAAAGCCTTATTCACGTGATAATAGCAGCAAATGAGGTTTGTTACACATGACTTTCCCTTTCTGAATGGTGTTATTGATGGCATATGGCCATGGTGATTATTTGGCAATACATTATTCACATCTATCCACTTCACAAATTGCCTTTTGATAATAATTTTCAAAGATTCGAAGGGAGCTCGTCAAACTCACTGGACGATAATTGGGCACGGCTTCTCTACTATCCTTCTAAAATATCGGAACCACATTAGCAAGCTTCCAATCTCTTGGGAACTCAGCAACACTTTTCCTGCAAATGTGTGCGACTGGCCCCCAGCAATTCACTAGTACATTCCCTGAGGGCCCTAGGATAGATATCATCTGCTCCTGGTACTTTGATTGCACAAACATTTTTTAGAAGTTTTCGGATTTTAAAACCTCCCCTTGAGGACATGTCACCCCATGCCACACCTGTGGTTTGTATATCGCCTTCACTATTAAAGACTGATGTGAAAAAGTCATCGAAATCACTGCACATACGTACATTGCTGTCTACCCTAGACCTCCTATCCAGAGGGGGCCAACTGTATCCTTAAATCCAGTACTGACGTACCAGAAAAATTATTTTAGGTCAGAGCAAATGCCATTTGCCAACCTAGATCCAACTCTTTTTTTTACCTGTTATCGCTTACTTCACACCCTACTTCATTCAGTAAATGGTGACAGGTAACCTCTCTATCTTTGTATTATTTGAATTTCCTTCTCTCCCGTGTACCATAGGGGGTCGCGATGAACAAATCCATCTTTTACGAACAAAGGGTGCAAAACAGAGTATAACAAAGTATAACAAATTCTTCCCACTGATTTATACCCACTGAAAATATTACCCTAACCTTTCTGTCAAAAGTTCGAAGTTTGTTCTTCGAAAAGAAGAAACCATTCTTTTATTGTTCGGTTTATCCGCGAAGAAGCAACGAAGAAAGTTAATAAGTCTATGATCACTGGAAGAAATTTTGTCTCCAACCTAAGCATGTTCAACAAGATCCTCGAAATTAGCGAGAATCAAGTCCAAAATAGAAGTACCCCAAGTAGCTTCTAATACCTGCTGATACAAGAGATTATCGGGCACCAACTTAAGAAATTGTCTCCCATATTTTTCTCTCTAGCCAATAGGTTGCCACAATCGATACCCGGATAAATAAAATCTCTTTATATTACCACCCTCTTATTTTTATACATGTACGAAATTTACTCATCGGATCCCGATTCTGTGGGTTTTCTATGGTTCTCAACTTCGAGGTACGAACGCGAGCCGATCTCCCCGTTAAAAATTATAGCTACAGAGAGCAATAGGCATCTTATATCGATACAATTATTGAATAATTGTGCCTCACACATAGTAATAAACATTGATGGTAGATGACAGCGCAACACATAACAAGCATTGCACGGAAACAAACTTCACGTGAGGTTCACAACACCTACACGCACAGTTTCCCGCATAGATCCGGGTCTTCTTCGACTAACTGCTAAAATCTCTTCTTGAGACAGAGCAGCGAGCCATGATCTGGTTTAGAGGAAGAGGCCTCAATAGAGAAAGGGAAACGGCTTTTTAGTTTATAGTTTGAGAATAGGGTGTGCTTTGAAACTTTTATTTATTTTTTGTATTTTAATAACTATGCAAGTGTCTACACGTTATTTGGGCAATTTTTCTAATTGGAGGTATGCCTCTACGATCAAGGGGTCATTCAAGTATAACGTCAGCATCGATGGGGGGGGGGGGAGAGGGGCTTTCCGATTTTCCGGATTTTGATGACAAGGGGGGAGGGGGGGGTTTGGATAATGCTTACGTCACCAGCCACCCTTTATGAAAATATGAAATATCTTTAATAACATCTTACTCGGTGCGCCAAAAACCAGAAAAACCTTTCGATAATTTGTGGCCACTTGAAGTCCCATTCCTCCCATTGATAAGTGCCCCACAGAGCCACTTTAGTGATCTCTAAATGTTTCGCGGATCCAAGTGATCTGGAAATGTGTTTGGGCCGCTTAAGTGCTCTGGAAATGTGCCACGTATCACTCAAGTGATCCGTGTGATCCGTAACTATGCCACGGATCACTTAAGTAATCTGGGAATGTACCGCGGGTAACTTGAGGGATATAGAACCGCTCTGGAGGCCACTTAAGTGCTCCAAATCTGAGCCCCATGTCACTCAAGTAATCTCTAAATGTGTCACGGATAATTTAAGTGTTTTGGAAATGATCTGAAAGTGTGCCACGGGCCACTCAAATGCTCTGGAATTGTGGCACGCGTGATTTAAACGATTTGTAAATGTGTCTCTTAGTTCGTTTTCACAAAATTAGGTTTGAGGTGCCAAGTCACTTCAGATAACCTTCAGGCCACATTTGGTCTGCGGATATCATATATGACTTAAAGAGTGGGTCGCAATGAATTTCTTAAAGAAATTTTGAGTTCTTATTCTTCAAATAGCATTGAAATTAACAGAAATTGATTATAATAACATATAAGGTATTTTCTTTCGAAATTTTAATTTTTGCTTTAAATATTTTGTGCATTGAGAAAATATTTTTTTTTCCATCTGGGGAGGCCCCCTATGTCCCCCCACGTGCGTTTCTGATCCCACCGATATGCGTTAGGAGGTGGGGCAGTGCTGACAAGGGGGGGTCAGAGTTTTGCTGACTTTTGCTGACGGGGTGGGGGGTGGGTCAAAAATGGCTAAAAATTTGCTGACGCCAAGAATTTTGGACGGTCTCCAAGGGTTCACCAGTGAAATGCGACAAGGGATTTAAGTAACCACAACGAGTTGCTGCTTTTCATTCTGCTATAAATCTCAGTGTATTTAAAAAATTCTAAAAAAAGATTAAACATGACAAAAAAATGCGGAATTCGTCATATTTACAATCGTATAAATCATCATGATACAGGGTAATTCAAAATGAATGGTCAAAACAGAAATCATGTCTATGACTGCAAATTTATTTGACACATATCAACGCACATAAGGTGAAAGGTTAGATCTCCAAGTTCCATTTGGTAGCACTTAAAAGCATTAATCATGGTAGAGGTGGCAGGAAAAAAGAAAACACTTTCTTATTCTAAATTATCACTAGAAGTGCTGTTCGAAATGTGAGTATAGAAGAAAGAAGTTTATGCTGAAGTAAAATATGCGTGTGAGTGATTTACGCATATAAGTGATTTTTATACAAATAGTAGCCTTTTTTTACACGTTCCCTATGTCTTACTCCCCTGCTTGAATTCACCAATGGGAAATTTACAAACGAAATTAATATTCATTTGGAGAGATTCTTAATTTTTAACCCATTTTTGACCATTCCTCCAATTCATTATCAAATTGCAATTTTTTTTTTTAAATTAATTGCTGGTTATTTAAATGATATATTTGAGAAGTTTAAAAAAATGGACTCATCATGTTTTCCTTTGCAAGTAATGCAAATTTCTAATTACTTACTATTTAATTAATATGAATTAATTAAATTAATTTAATTAAAATAATTGGTAATTATGATTTTGAGAAATCATGTTTCATGTGACAAAATAAATTTAAGAGAAAGTGTTTTTCTCGATTTGAAAATATATATTTATTTCTGTTCATGATCATTGAGAAAAAAATTAAGCATCTAAATTTTTGAAAAGTGGAAAAATTCATTGCTTACAAAAATTTGTATGAAAATTAATTGTGGAAAAAAAATTAAACAAAGCGTTACGCAAATGCAGCGTCAGTCAAAAATGCGGCAAATTTAACATTCAACTACAGTATCACTAACCCGCTAAATAAAAAAAGAGTGTGTGTGAATACATTAATATAATATTACATATATTATATGACAAACAAACCTCCAAAATTTTCCTCTGGCTGTACCTTGATATCAGTGTCGCCATCTGGTGTGATAATTTCAATACAACTTCAGTTGGCAAAAGAAATATACGATACAATTTCCTTGAAAAAATTATTAAATATTTTTAAAGAACATTTAAAAAAATATGGTTAAAACTAATTTAAATGTAAGAAAATTTCTAAATTTGTTCTAAATTTAGTAATTTTGGTCTCCAGCTATATTTGATATGATGTACATGGTATATGGATTAAAATAATATGGTTGTATTTAAGCGATCATTTTGCCATTGACTTATCAATATCTCTACCCAAGTAGAGAAACCAAGACAGAGAAAACGAGAGCACAACTTACTAGCAACGACATGTATTTAAGTAAATACGTATTACTTACCTTTAATCTAATTCATTATTTCTCATGCGTATATGAATATATGTAGAGAGTACCAGAACGCAACCAGACTTTTTAAAAGTAAAATATTTTTTGGAGAAAAAAAAATGTAACACATCATAATTCAGTCTAACCTGTATAAAACGGAACGTCAAGGGACTGAAATTATTTTCCGTTACAGACAGATATCCGTTTCACGAAGGTGCTCTCAAATATATATTCAGTGTTTTTTACTGATGGCTCCAAGACCATGAATGGCGTAGGAGCAGCCTACATCAGTGTCTACTTGGGTAAAGTAACGGACAAATGGAACTGTCGATTGCTCAATAACAACACTATATTCCAAGCAGAGTGTGGATTGCGTTCAATTATGCAAAACATTTTGCAGAAAAATCAACTATAAACACAGACAGCATGTCCTGTATACAGGCAATACGAGACGTAGAATCCACTCATAGCCTAGTGTATGACATTAGAAAAAGACTAATGGGGAACGGGAACATTACAATACGTTGGGTGAAAGCTCTTCGGCGTAATACCAAAAGTGGGTAAAATGAAAGAAGTCATGCCGAGAGAAATAGTAATGTTCCTCACAGAACATCATCGATTCCGTGAATACATGCAAAGGTTCAAAATCAGCCAGACCAGCACGTGCAGATGCGGCCATCCGGGAAGCGTGATACACTATGTGACACAGTGTGAGTGCACAAAGGGATACCATTTAGAGGCTCCACCTAACGGACGAGAGATCTTGTGGAAACGGAAAATTATCCGCAACGAGGAAAGTACAACAAGTCTTGAAAGTCCAAGAAACTATTTTCATAACAACTGCAAGTAGTGAACATTCCACTAGTGATTCGGAAGTAGAATCTGAAACATATAGATAGATAGAACCGCTCACAGCCCCGGACTGATGCAAAGCACCTTACTTCCGTTACCTCAAAAGAGGCAGAGTTGTGTCGGAAAAGTTAGCAAAGATTTATAGTGGTGATCTGAACCAGTGGAATCTGAAACTGATGCAGATTCAAACACTAGGGGGTGCACTTGGGCTCCTATACCATAATACTTAAGTAATACACACTGTATAATTTATGATTGGGAATCAAGGACATCTTGTGTATGTGTGAGCTATTTTTGAAAGTGAAGAATTAGTAACCTCACACATCCTATCATAAAGGCGACACACTCCGCGGCCCTGTCGTAAACAATCGGAAGAATAAACAAATGTTTTTGTATATACACATTCATATAGTATGATAATAATTTTGTAACCTGCCATGCCCTCACCCAGAATTCATTCCAGAATAGTCAAATGAAAGAAATTAAAAATTCGACTTCTCACTTGGGTGGTCCCTGTAGTGCAAGAAACACCTTCGAAAAAATTTCTTAAAGAAAAATAATCTCGTTACATATCATCTTTTTACCTACTTTTACAGGATAAGTGATGATGTCTCACAAAAATAAGTGCTGTTTCAAGGATTAAGTTATCTGACATTATCAAGAATTAGTAAGATAATTCCAAAATTAAAATAAAACAGAAAAATCTACTTCAAAAGCGGGACGTGTGGTCACGTACATTTTTCACAGTAAATTTCGCAGTAAACAATATGTGATATGTGGCTTTCTTCTGGAAAAAAATCAGGTTCATCTTAAGGTCCCATTCACAGCAATGCAAGTGTGAACTTATTTGGCTCACCACAAAGAAAGAACCTATAAATACATATCTTAAGGTAATGAACCATAATATCTTACCATCTCGGGAAATACAATATCTGGGAATAACATTTGACAACAGACTAAACTTCAGAAATCATACAGTGAACAGAATTAAATCTGCAACCATTACATTGAATCACATCCTGAAATTTTGCTACCCGAGATCCAAGCTCAGCTTAAAAAACAAACTTTTGATATACACGCAAGTTATTAGACCAGCAATTCTCTACGCAGCGCCTGCATGGGCATATGCCTCCAAGAGTAACATGTACCAAATACAAATATTTCAGAATAAGATTCTTAGAAAAATCTCTGGTGCCCCAAAATTTTTCAAGTCATCAGATCTACATAAAGAATTGGGTATCGAGTCAGTATTCAAGTTCATCAAGAGGACTTCAAGAAATTTTTACGAGAAACTTGAAAACTAAAATTTGCATCATCTCAGTGAAATACAAGCTCAGACCAAATAATATATTGTTGAATCAATATAGAAAAGAGTTCTGAGGTCCACTGGAATAGGGAAGTAAGTATTTCAGATTATTTCTTGTATATATTACAAATAGTACTTAAAACATTAGCCACCTTATAATTGGCAAGTATAATTTCTTATTTGATATAAAATTTGCATTTTGTTAGAAGTTTTGTAATTAAAATTGAATTATTGCAATTGATGAAGATTGATTTTAGGTAGTACAAGAAATGTACATATTACTGATGTATAATATTTTTAGTTAATAGTATGAGATTAATTACTATGGAATGTTGTGTCTTTTATTTTTCATATATAGAGACATATATTATTTTCTTTAGTGGTAAGAAAGTTAATTACTATATTATCTAAGTTTATTTTATTTTTCACATATAGAAAACATATGTATTTTTTGATTTGATAATTTTTCATAGATTTTGGTAATAAGAAAATAAGGACAGATTTTGATTGAAAACATATTGTCTAGAGGAGAAAGGGAGGGAAGAAGAAAAAAAAACCATGATTGTTTAGGAATGATGCTACAATAATGATTGACCGATCCTGCGTAATGGGCTCGCTGGAAGGAGATTTTGAAAATTTGAGGGCTGCAATTATCTAGGGGAAAAAAAGGAATAGGGGTGGGGTGGATGGGTAAAATTAAATAAGAATATAACATAAGGTCTAATTAAAAATTTTCACGTTAGTCGTGAAAACTCATGATGAAGGAGATGTAGATCTAAAATTTAAATATTATTTGATCTGGCGCTCTGTATCACTTGTTCACGGTCACGGTATTACCGTACTCTGTATAATCATTTTCAATGTTTTCTAGAAGGCATATATTTACTGATAAAATTTAATTTTTACCCGTCTATTGTTATGGACAAACGTAACTAAGACAAGCATCATTTTTCATGGTGAATAAGTTTGAAAAGTGTATGGACGTTTACGGTCTCAGAACGAATGCTTTCTTGTACACAGTGTGTCTTGCTGAAGAGGGAAATGTTTCCTGTATTCTATAAAGTAGCATTTTTTAGTTGGTGATTTTCCACATAGATATCGAAATTGTGTGCGCAGAGAAAAAACGTATCATTGCACTTGAAATAAAAGGAAATGTGCCCACGATTTAAAAAAAAAAGTTAGAAGGCATATTTTATGCAGGAATAAAGTTTTTCTTTTACTCGTGAACATCTCAGTGCTCACCATGGCCCCCACAACCGGGACGCAGGCTCCCTAGACTGAGATCTTGTGGTAGGTCTCCTCTATAGTGGATTTATAGTGTAAAAAGAACAAATTTAATACGATTGTCCCTGGCCCCCGTGATAGAACCCTGCCACGCCTAACCGTGTAGTGGGTGGGATGCTCACTTAAACCATTGAGAATGGATGGTTGTTTCGTATTCAGGAGATATTTACCGATAACTCAGATAACCGTAATCACGAGAACCTCCTATGCATCCGATTCCCCCTCTCCGGGTAAGGTCCATGCATTAAAAAAAAAGTACCGATAGTCCTCGCTTTTAACACTATACGAAACATATAAAATTCTCATTTTCAAAGACAAAGGGGGGGGAACGTCTTACAATGATTAATTAGAATGCTTGCAGTGGCAGAACATTACAAACCTGTAACTTTGTTAAACTCGAAAATGTCCAGTCTAAAAAAAAAACACCTGACTCTTTATAAAATTCGAATTTTTGACAGACTGTTCACTTGCTCCCTATATTATGAATTTATAGTGTCAAAAGAGCAAAAAAAAAAAAAAAAATAGAAGAATCATCTCGAAGGCTCCGGGTTGGAATCCTGTCAGCCTCACTCCTTTTGTGACGGTGATGCAAAGACAGCAGTAGGAACAATTTTTTTGGATAAATATTCGAAAATTCGTTTGAATTCGTAGAACAGCTTCATTGTCAGCAAGGGTTACACAGAACTGCCTTACAACTACTAAGGGTTCCACGAGATGCTTTACGTTGGAAACTCCTGTCCTATTCAAAGGACAAAACTTGCCCTTGGCTAAAGATTATTTCCATTTTAGCAGGTTTTTATCTATAAATAGACAAAGTATAATCCTTCCGTTTCCAAATTAGACAGTTTCCGTTTTCAAGAGGTTTTCTATAATGAAAAAAAACCCCATTAATTATTCTATTTTTCTGCTCCGTTCAAGACAGGTTTCCGTCTCATAGTCTGTCTCAGTGTCCGTCTTAGAAAGGTTTCACTGTAACTATATAACATTAGTAAGTATATAAATATAAGTAAATATACAGGGTGCTAATGTGTAACAAGGGCGTATGACATTTTACTGGCTAACCGTTGCAGCACTGCCTGCGCCCACCATCGAAAATAGAGCACCCTTACTGCAAGTTTGACATACAAACGCTAGAAAACAGGATGATTTGAATCCTCCAATGCAATTTGCACCATTTGTTTCCTTGGAACGTTGGTCAGTGATCACGAGCACGAAATCGCTCTGGACGCTCCAGGGAGGGCCGTAGTGCTCGCGAGCAACGCAGTGAAAATGCATGTGCTAGAGGTATACTTCCAATTACGAAAAGTATCCAAATAAAGTGTAGTAATCAGATATATGGATCCATGTTGCAAGGGGTTGTATAGTTATTGAAATGTAAACTTCGTATACGGACACCTTGTATTCCCTGGACAAATTGTAAAGATCTCTTGGAAATACGCGGTGTGTGATCACATTAAAAATAATAATAATTCCCAGGGACCAGAGAAAATTACCAAGCACTTATTAAGTTGCAGTGATAATTTAACTGTTTGAAGTCAGTCCCAACTAAAAACTCATTTACAGTTAGTTAAATATTTCTATATAAAAAAAAAACTCAGTTTATATCAACTCTTATCATTAACGATATCAATGAACACCAACAAATCGGTTTTAGTACAACTTCCATAATCAACTCTGGTCAATGCTATAGCTAATGCACAAGCCAACATCTTGATCAATTCTCTATTATAAAATACATTGATGTTCATATGGATCAACACACACACACATTTAGTATTTCACTCTCACATAGAGTAACTTCAATCAAAGTTTCGTTTTTTAGTTTAAAAAAAAATTACCATTTAAAACTATTTTTAAACAAGTCCTTCTTTATCAAATATGTACTGGATGTTTCAGTCAAGTACAAATACAAAGCTCACAGCATTCAAAGTGAGGCAACGAGATGACTGAAAAAGATGTCAAGTATAACTAAAATACAGCGACGTAATAATAATAAGAGCATATATCACGAAAAAAACTAATTAAAAGTATATAATATGATACCCTCACTGCCTATACAAAAGATTATGGTTGTCTTATCCAGAGCTGCTCGTATCAGACGCTGGGTCCGGTGCAAAAATAAAAGCGGGGTCAACAATTCTCAACAATTTCAGGGCACCAAAAAAAATGCTAGAATTCCACTTTGCCCCGATTTTATGTTTCTTGGGGGAGAGGAATCGGCATCCATTATTTCAGAAAAAAACAGGAACACTTTGAATGTCAATACAAAAATTTTAAACACACAATTAGAAGCAAATTTACGAAAAAATTTTCAAAATTCAGCACTGAACGTAACTGATGAGATTTCAAACAGTTCCCGAAACTGATGAAAATTTTTGAATTCATGAAAAAAAAATAATTCGTGAATTTATGATGAAATAAAAAAATTCAAAAATCGATGAATTGATTCAGAATAAACGGTTGAAAAATTTTCAGAATTGACGAGTAAAACGATTGACATTTCATTTTTCGCAGCTGTGTGCTATCTATTGTCAACTAATTTTCAAAAATTATATTTAATAGATAATAATACCTATATTTATCCTATATATCTCATATACTTGAGGGTTATTTTTTCTTCGTGACACAAAATCGGTGTGTCACGAAAAGTTAGGTTCGTTCATTTTTCAATAGATGGCAGGGCAGTATTAGTCCAATTTTAGCAGTTTCTCCTGTGTTAAATGGAATTTATGTTTTCGTTATATGTAGTTTTTGTATAATTTTTAATTCACAAAAGAATGTTATGTTTCAATCAACAAGTAAACAGTGTTTCTAATTTTTAAGAAATTGGAATATTTGCGTAAAACCACTATATATTCAACAAGAGATAAACATATTTCTGATAACAATTACGAATCGAAGGTATTGCTGGAGAAAAAAAATCGGAGAAATTTCAGCAGTTATAATTGAAAAAGAAGAATAAATGAATAAAATTTGTTCAGTTATAATAAGTAAAACACTTTCAAATTTTTCATAGATATGTTGTAGCAATGCTCGCAGATCATGTATGGAATCTCGAAAAGAAAGCTATTTCCTTTCATGTATGAATTATGATTACAGATACGTAAATTTCGCATTTATTCGCAGTAACGTATTCCAATTGACAAGTTTCACATTCGTTCACAAAAAAACAAACACTCTCGAATACATAAAACTTAGATGAAATAAAAAAATCTCGCATTTAAAAAAAACCGAAACTAACATTTGTAGTAATATATCTCTACACTTTTCTCTTAATTTAATTTAATTTTTCAAATGCTTTTTATAAGCATATTTTCCTGAAATTCCAAAAAGTTGCATATACAGTCGATTACACTTATAATATAACCCGGATATAATACCGATATGAAATCCTCAAAATATGACCCATTCACGTCTAAATATTTTTACCTCTGTTATAACATACACTGCTTAAATCATACACAAGCCGGAAGAATGGTCTTAACCAAGACAATTATCCGGATATAACATACGGCAAAAAAAAAACCCAGGGGAAAATAGTATATATCTCTTCTCTCTCTCTCTCTTGACATTTTTTTCTCTCACAAAAACAACTAAATTTTTTCAATAATTCTTTCATTGCCGGAATGGTTATGTTTCTCATGAACAGATGAAACGGTCTATGACACTTTTGCGTCATCTGTCGATGATAAATGCAACTATATTGAAAAATGAAATTTTTGGCATTTAATAAAATCATATCTTTCTGTGAAACCTGCATCGTCTATGCTTTTCGAATTATTGAATTTTTCGTTGTTTTTATTACTTTGTGATCTTTTTATTGGTGTTGGTGATCAAAGAAAAATTGTTGTTAATCAACTCAGTCACTGTTCTGCTAATTCAAGTGAATTATCGAGTAGAGATATAAAATTGATAAACATCACAGAGGGGTTATTTTTTCTGAATTTTTAAATTGTACAATACTGTCAACTTCAAAGGGATAAACTTGGCATAAGCTCAAAAAAATTACCAACGTTTCCAAAAATGTCTGCATATCTGGCGTTTTCTAATAAATTTTCAAAACTTTTCAGATATCAGTCAAAAATTACATATGTTTTCATGCTATTTATTTATTATAATGTTACGTATTTCAATTGTATCGCATAAGCTTATTTTATCCATGAGTCACAAAAATGCATATATGCTATTGCTACGGAAGCAAATATCAACGCCTCGCTTATAGCATACACGTCGATTATTACAAACGCTTCTCGAATCACCTAGGGACTATTTTATAACCAAACTCGACTGTATTCACATGTAACACAATGTCAGAGGAACAAAGCGACGCTTGTGGTTTTCCTTTCAAGCACGCTCACAACTCCTGACCGAAATTACGACTTCCCATTTGAAAAAGTGAAAATTACCTAGATTTCGCTGAAAAGTAGTAAAATATCAAATTTAGCATTCATTCATCAAAATTGGCAAATATTTCGCATTTATCGCATTTATTTCGTGAATTTCGCATTCATCGCGGTTATTTCGTAAATACGAAATTTATGTATTCCTAATTATTATACTAGACAACTTGTCATAAGGACCACAGATCGTAGGTCGGCAAATTCAAGAGAATCTGAAAAGGATCAGAGTGCATAATATAATTTGTGTATACGTGGAGTTTTCACAATAATTTTTCAAGGAGAAACTTGTGAAATAAGTTTTAAATCTGAGGCACTTTCGACTTAGTCTCGAAATTTGCTTACATTATAAAGCAGTGGCACATAAAAAATTGAGGAAGGGCTGAAAGTTATCGGTCGTTCCATATATACGGGACACAGGCGCGTTCGCAGAGTTGAAAGGGTGCGTTGCATTGCATAATCACTAATTATTTGGTGGCTCAACCCCTCCCCACTAAATTCATTGGGAGAGGAGGGGTCAAATGATTTTTAGCTCCCAGGCAATATCAAGTATCAATATCGCTGAATTGTGCTAGCTACTGCAAGCATAACGCCCGAGTGGCGTGGTGGTTGCTGTCGCGGTCCTAGGTTCGAACCCGAGAGAGAATATAGATAAGATATTTTCCCTAATCGAACTTGAGGTGACCGCCATTAGACAGCGCCTTCATTTCCATCTCATTATGACAATTTATTGCGATAGGGCCAGGTTTGGTGAAGAAGAAGCTATTGCAGGCACGTCAAACCATTAAGGTAGAAATGATGGAAAACACGATGATGTCAAGACCATCGTTGGTTGCCAAATATATCGTGATTTGGCAATAAATGAGCGTCACTGAAACCCGATATGTTACATAATACCGGGTTATTCAGAAAAGCCGGGAAAAACTTTAAGAGGTGATATGCGTATATAAAGTACACACCCCAAAATGCATATATACAAACAATTACTCTGCCTCTTCTGAGGTAACGGAAGTAAGGTGCTTTGCATCAGTCCGCGGGGTTGTGAGAGCGGTTCAATCTATACAAACAATTCTCATCAGCGAATGTATGGTCCAACATGAAGAGCTAGCGCGTTTCGAAACGGAACGCTCCGCAAACGTTAAAACGGCATTTCTGTTGATATTTATCGGGAGAAAAAGAACACAACTATGTGTGTGCAGCAAATGTAACCTGGGGAAGAAGAAGAAACCGTATGCACTCAAATCTGCGTCACAGTGAATATAAAAGGCGCGGACGCCAGCCTTGTGAAGGCTTATATCCCGGGAGGGACAGAGCCTGGGTCGTGTCTGGTCTGTCGGAGCCTTGTGAAGTTATCGCGTACGTTACAACAATTAGAAAGGTTTTCTTCTAAGGGACTCCTTGTTCTCCCGTCAAACCCAGTGTGTGTCCTGCAAAGGTCGATGTGATACGTACATGATCAGCATGTTAAATATTTCTATGGTTAACATCACAATGTGGTTTTTTTCTTCACATACATTCCCCCTTTAACTTCTCATGATTATGACAACCTTCCTCTACTTGGTGGTTTATACATACAATACAAGTGGGGATTTCATACTTCCCTGGGTGTAAAACTGTTTGATGAAAAAGTTATAAAGCATTTTGTGTCATTTAATCCAAAAAAAAAAAATCGTTGGGACAAAGTTCAAATTTTTGAATCAAATAATGCATATTTTTGCACGTCGATATTCTTGGAGCCCACACACACACACACACATATAAGGAATCTTTTTGACATTTAACAAACTTCAAAGTGTAATAAAATATTAGATTTCTTTCTTTCTAAAAAACGACATTTTAATTATTCCGATAAATTACATAATTCACTCATTTTGTGACGGCAATGCATCCTCCAATGATCCTCCATTACTTATGATAAATTACATAAAGAAACAGACTTTATTTGGTTATTGAAGAAACACAACTTTTGCCAGGAAATTTTTTGACAAAATCTGAAAGCAATGTCATTATTCCAAAACCCCTAATGATTTGAGAAACATTTAACCACTCGATAGATAGATAGATAGAACCGCTCACAGCCCCGGACTGATGCAAAGCACCTTACTTCCGTTACCTCAAAAGAGGCAGAGTTGTGTCGGAAAAGTTAGCAAAGATTTATAGTGGTGGCTCCCCTTGCCCCGTGCTCGCAAGTTTCGAATTACTCGCGTCGTTCTCCCCATGAAGACAGCCATCAACTCGATGCAACGTACAAGCCATTTGACTAAAATGGGTGACTGAATCCAATGACTAGGGAGAAAAATTGCACGTGCGCCCAGTGGCACATAAGGGCCGGAGACCGCAGCCTGGGATTTCAAAAGAAGGGTGGAAAAGACTTGTGGACAAGAAAGAAGAAAAAGAAGCTGGCATGTTGAAGTGGGAGAGATTTGAGAAAGGTCTAAATACAGAATGCATACAGATTACATATATACAGCGCCTCGACTGTGACGGGAAACGAAGAAACAAAGCCTCCGTCCACAGCGCTGAACAGTATGTTCTGCTCGCTCTTCCCCTTACAGAACATGCAATATATACACACACAGAATACACACATAGCCCGCACTGCGACGGGAACAATCAAATAGAGCCTCCGTTGACAGTGCTGGGCATTCACATTTGAATTACATGCATACATTATTTACTTTACAAAAATTTCCCTTTTTTATACTATTGGGAATGCACATTAACCACTCGATATAATATTTTCAGATCTCGAATAACTGATGATACGGATATGAATCGTTTTATTCTATTGTCTTGCGTCATACATGTTAAAGCGTAAGTGAATATGATTTTATAACGTAAATGATATTTTTGACATCTTCATCACCGTATTTACTCGCGTATGGGACGAGGTTTCTCTTCAGTTTTCACTTCTTCAAACTAGGCTGTCATATATGCGCAAAGAAATATCTAATTAAAAAATGTCTCTGCAAGACAAAAACATAGGCAAATCAACGAAAAATAGGTATTAATTTTTGAGAAATAACTCCTGAACAAATCATAATCAAGGATTTATTGAAGATACAATATTCATGAAAAAATTTGTCAGAATCGAGGAGTGAAATAATCGAAAATTTATGAATGAAACACTCTCGGAAATAATGACAGAAATAGTTTTTGAATAAATGAAAATTAAGTATTTATGAAAGACAATTTGTAAGTTGTTGAAAGTTTTCAATACATTTGAGGTTCCCTGTTTGATTCTGGGGCCTGGGTCCCAACAGTGGCGTCGGAACCGAGGAACATTAGGGAGCAACCACAGTAATTTGTAAGAAATTCTGAGCATTTCACCCCTAGAATTTATTCAGAAATCCCCTGTACCATAACACCCGGAATTACGTCATCTTGCATTTACGTCCTCGTGTTTCATCACGACTTGAAAACGTTATCAGGGAAATCACCTAATTTCTTATGATCAGCAAATTCCATTACAACGTATGTCTAATTTCATTACAGCAATAAATGCGGGAAGGAAAGTATGATCCCAAGAATGTTGTCCTTAGGAGCTAGCTCATCATCAATGACTCCATTTCAATCACTTACTCTTTAACAGTAAAGATATAATCTAGTCGGGGAGTGGAATTACTACGTCTATAGACCTCACTAAAGGCTTTCACAAAATTCAAACAAACCAAATGTACAACATTGTTTGAAAATGACAAAAATAATACTTTATTCACACTTGAGCTAATATTTGTGAACATTTAATGTTAATCTTTGTATTTGTTGATAAACTTCTTAAAATACGTATCATTATTGATTTTTCGTATTGCGACTTTGCATTTGGATCCTTGCCCAAAACACAAGTAGTAGTTAATCGCTTTGCATATTTTAGCATTAGGATTTATCAAACAAATATAATTATCAAACAAATGTTTTGCCTTTCCTCTATCAAAGTATGCAGCGTATGTTCAAGCTCATGCGGAATTGAGAAATACCTCCCTATTATGCTTCATTCATTTGTCCGAACACTGGGATGTTTTAATACGTGAAGGTAACAATATTTTGAGAATGTTTCAAACATTATCTATTTCTAGCATATTAGTATTTTCATATTTCAGCATCGATTCATCTACACAAATCTTTGTCTTTTCTTCAGTTTTCTTAGCAAACTAAACGAAGCAACTGAATAAAATAATGACACCGAGTCAGTTCCAATATGGAGAAGTCTCGAGTAAGAAAATAATTTATCTCGAGGCTATATAAGATAAATGCCTTGTGGAAAGCAGAAAGTATTATTCTTGGTAAAAACCGATAGCATTTTTTTAGATTAATATATAATTTATTAGAGTTGGGTCATAAGAACTCGGCATTTTTGTTTTGTTTTTAGTGTTTCAATAAATAAATGTTTACTAATTAAATCAATTTTGTGTCTGCAGATATCTGAGTAACTTTTTTTAAACATAAATTGATTCACCCACTCGATATTGATAACCGAAATCGTGATTAAGATCATGAAAGTAATTAGAGAGGGAAAAAAACATTATTATTGTGTTTGATATTATACATTGCAAGTCTAAATAGAAAACGTTTCAGTTGCTGACGCCATCTATTGTTTGCGTTCTCAAATAAATAAGGAAAACAGAATTGATTTTAGCGGTGTTTTGTGAACGGAATTTATAGAACTAAAAAAAATCCCTTCACAATAAATCTTTATGGTGAATGTCAAAATAAAAAAATTATAAATTTTCACTCAAAAATACAAAAACTTTCATTGAAAAATTAATATTTTTATAATTATTCATTAAATCTTTCATTAAAAAATTTCCTAATGATTTCACAGGAGATACAAATTTCTCAAATGTTTCAATAAAAATCGTTTCCAAAAAAATTCATGTCGACAAGGGAAAAAAATGTTGGAAAATTGAAAATTTTCGTAAGTTTAAAAAAAAAAAAAAAAAAGCCGTGCCTTTTTTTTGTCTTTTCTTTCTCTAAAAGAAATTCTCAAATTATAGCACATTCAATTACTGAAATATTTCGCATCATAATGAGCATGTATCACATGCATGACGAACCTATATCTACACGAGAACCATAAAAGCACTAGCACATGCAATTTAATTTTACTCATTTATCTTACAAATATCCTCACCCAACACGAACATCGAATATCGATATGATACGATTTTCTTAATCCAAATAGCAGGAGAGTCGGAATAAGAAAATAAAACAGATGCAATGCTTCCATTGACTGGAGTTCTTAGCAATGGGAAAGTTTCTGTTTGACTTCACAATGGTCAAATGTGTCTGACGTCATATCGTGTCGGAGAAGCTCTATGGAAGAAATACCAAACACTATTATATTTCGCTTGACAAATGCGTGCGCCGTTTTGAGTTAAGAATGTAACTTTGAAAATTTTTCATGTGGGTAGTGGTGAGGGACACTTTTTCGCTCGAAATCTTCTTTTCCATTTATGTCTATGTTTATCTTTGTTTGAGGGATCGTACATTAGAATATTTTCGTGGGTAGAAGATTTAAAACTGGCTAGTGTGTTCTGAAATTAGAAATGTTAACAAGTACACACACACGCACAATATGCATATGCATGAAGTTATTGAAAATATTTAGTTTGGCCAAACTATTTCTGTGGAGGGGCTAAACCCAATATTTTTATTGGTACTATCGAGATGGTGGCAAATATTAAGTGGGATTGGGCTGATGGACCGGATGCAAGTTTATGTCTATAATAATTCGGCATTATATAGTTTTCTTGTAGTTTAATTAGACATAAAAACGCTATGTGTCCATTATATTATACCCAAAAGTTCCCTTTCGACAAGGTATTACACTTCAGGATCAATTTCTCATTTTGTATTTTCATCTGATATATGTTTCATTCCATCTCTCTGATTTATGCATTGCCCTAGGATTTAAATGTTCTGATTAAGCGGAGGGGATTAACTTCAGGGGCTTCGGAAATATAGACCGATGGTGCTCAGCTTGAGCTACATGTAAAAATTGGCTTGCTTTAAAAACGGGAAACGAATGAGGTAACAAATACTTGTTCCTCGGCCGGAATCGGTACATCCTGCGAGGAGAACATTCAATCCATAGAGATGCCCTCCAATCTCTACTTACTACATCGTCTATTGTTAACGAATCGCAAAAAAAAAAAAAAACATGTTTGTGCAACTGATTCTTTATACTTTGCAGGCATGCAAAAAATGATCAAAGTAGAATAATATTTTTTTGCCCTGTTTTCACAAAAATCCCATCCACTTTTGGGGATTCTTGCATTAGGAAGAAAAAATACATTTCATTGAAAAACGGAGCGAAAAAAAAAATCATTATTGAGGTTGAAATTGATTCGCTAATGGAAATGAATTGCTCTAATTAATATGTGATACTTAGTTTGAGCAATGGTAGTCTTCATTTAAGGAGTGATTGAAATGTAAAATCCAAATTGAATTCGTCTTTTATTTCCAAAAACTCAACGAAGCTGTATGGGCAATATTTGTTCACAGTAATAAATTACCAAGAGAATCGAATCGCTGAGTAAACTTGCTTTGAAGACATGGTCCATGGCTAATGATTAATTTTGCTTCAAATGAGAAGAATAAAACTCGTTCACTGAGACACATAAAAATATCAATTGATCTCTCCTGTTTGAAATGTATCAACGACGTTTTCAAGTGTGTGATAAGATTTTTGCGACCGCTACCCGATGTATAAAAAGAATGTTCCCAATGCCGAGCCCATATCATTGTCCCTGACCGACAGACAGTTAACTGCATCAGCCAACCGCATTCAGCGATCAGTGGCCAGCTCCATCACAACTGAGACGATGCATAAGATGAATATGGGTTGAGATCTCAGTTTAGTTGAGAAACAAGCTAGAGATCGGAGAAAAGAACGTTTATCTAATTTATACTTAATTTTTTTATTCATAGCTACGAAAGATTCATTGAATTCATAGTCATCTATTCGCCGAGCGTAGTTGGTTTTAATAAGACCATTAACGGGATTCGAATCTAGGGTCGCCAATATAAAGTCAACAAAGGCCCATTATATATTTATTTATTTTTTCAAATTAGAAAGATTCTTTAGGTAGAAATAAAGAAGGCATTGTTATGGCATGATAAATACAAAATTTTGCTGGCTGACTTGTTACTTTTTTTCCTTCCGTGGAAATTCAAGGGCTTGTTCCATCACTCTAACATACCATATTTTCTAAAAGTCGCCGATATACAACAGAAATATATTTGATAATACTACAAAGGAATTAGAATATCTATAAAAACAGTCACGGAAATGGTAGCCACAAAATTGATGCCCAATGATTCAAATCCGAAACGTAATGCCATTAGCCACTCTGTTTTTCTGCTATTTTCCTTCTAGAGCCTTCTAACATTTTATACTTGTTACGGAGAGCTTTGAAGGATGTGCACGTGCGTATGTCTGTATATGAATGTATACATAAGCCAAGCACGTCTAATTAATCCTCTGTAGGTGAATTTAACTGCACCTAACTTAGTTGCAATGATATAATGAGGAAGGAGGGTCTTCAATTGCTAGATATCTCTCCTTCGGTGATAAAATGAATCCTCGGGAGGGTGTTTCACATAATGTATTCTGTAGTTTCGTTGAGTTTGCACCTCGAATGAAGAGGGGGGTTGGAAACCGCAACTGCCGGCGAAGAAACGAAACGAGCTTCGGGGTTAATTAGAAGAGTCAGAATCATTAATAACTCAAATTCATTCGTGGTTGAACCCTTTTCTCCCAACTTTGAGCGTCACTATTCTCGTATTCTTCGGCCGTGTTAAGGTCGTATGTTTGGCTGTAATCGATTGCTCGAAGGAATGATTTCATTGTATCACATCGAAGTCGGAACAAAAAAAAATGTTCACAGGAGAAATGGACACGAAATTAAATTCACTCCCTTTAGGATATTAGGTTCTACTTAACGAAACATTCTTGGTCACCGTGTTGGGACTTGAAACTCATTTTTCTCTATACAGAATATTACGTAGGGTGTATAGATAACAGGGGGAATAGCATTTTACTGGCGTACCGTTGACCTTAGAGGCACATTTCAGAATAGAAAAATTATCCAAATAATGTGTAGTACTAAGATATGTCATTCATGTTCGAAAGGGGTTGGTTGTATAGTTATTAAATTTTAAAAAAATGGCATTTTATATGAACAGCCTGTGCCCATATACCCAGTTTGAAAGTGGTTGCCCTATCTTTCCTAGTGCTAACAAAAAATAACGCACGTTCCTACGTGCAATATTCGCCGAGATATTCGAATTGGAAAAACGGAGGAGAATTGGGGGGGGGGGAAGCATTAAATAAGGTTAAAATGGTTTACCGTGGGGTAAGACTGTGTCATAGACACGGTGGCAAGTTTTCACGGAAATACGTTTTTCAGGCCTACCTTTGCGTCACAGGTACAGGCAAAATGAAATTAGTTTCATCGGATTTGTCCTTAGAATAGCTAACGGGCGATACCAATGTTGTCTACTTCAGATGCCAGCCTTTCGAGATATATCGTAAAACAATTTCCTTACAAATGCGGGCCACGAGCCTTGTGTACAGACCAGAAGAGGCATTAAGACCAGAGTTGTATCATTGGATTTTCTTATTGAGATCTAACCATAGTAATACAAAACATAGATATACTCTAAATACTTCCCGAAACATGAGCGTTTAAATTACCTCATTACGCAACATTTTAAGAATGTGCCCATTATCGTCAGAGGATTGAACAGACGTATTCCCGTCAAAATCTATTTTGACGGGAATACGAGACATTTCTCGGTAGGAAATCGAACCACCAACCTCTGACATTCTGGGCGAGTTCTCTGCAATTAAGTTACACTTTGGCTCTGAGGGAAGAAAATGTCTTTTCTCTGTAGACCTTAATAGCGGATCACTCGCACAGACTTTGAGACTCCGGTGGTTCTCCTCCCCATAGTGGAATGTATTTTTCCTTCTTTTCAAAATCTCTTTTTCTAAAAAACTCGCCTTCGCTTGCTATCCAGCCATTTGTACTTCGTATATTATGAAAAACAATATTGAATATTATGAATATTCAAATAACTTTCATTGGTTTAATTGCATGAATATATTTTAACAACTGCTTAACGCACGCTCTTGATAGACGTTGCACAAATGAAAATATTTCTCAAGATAAATTTGCAAGAAAAGAAACTTACGATACAGATTCAGTTTTTCGAAAATATTTCTAAGTAATATGAATGAAGAATCTTTGAAAGAAAAGAATGAAAGGATAAAAATCAAGGATAACCATACGAAACTAACTAGTATATAGACCATCGGGATAGATAAGAACGTTCTTTTCTTTTGACCTTATTTTCCCTTGGGATACTAAGTTTTAAAGTTCTTCATGGATAAAAATAGAGAAATAAGTATCAAAGAAAAAAATATTACGGAGGAAAAAAATCGAAATACGGATGAAAAAATAAAGAAAACCCAAAGCAGCGGGAAATCTCAGTATCCTACTTTTTCTTCTCATTTTATTTTCTTGTTTATATAGCAGCTGTGATCAATGTATTTCGAACAAATGTTCAAAAAGTTGGATTCTGGATGCCTGAGTTTCAGCTCAAAATACATCTATATATCTACTAAATCGTATTATATTCTCAAACAACATTTCTTTTAGAGTTTGGATCCTTACATATAAATATTAATGATCTGAAAGACATAAAAAGTAATTAATTATCGTATGTCTTAGTGTGATCATCGCAGTCGAACAACATCGGAAACAGGATCTGTTCGGTGAAAGCATCGGAATTTTCTATTATAAATTTTTACTTTCGTATAATTCCAACTGTTTACTTTCTTATGTATTCCACAAACATATTTAGTTTAAAATGTTTTCTAAATTATCAGAACCAATTCTGAGAATAGTTATAGAGTACTTTTTTTTTATTCCCATTGAAATTGCAAACAATAAAATGCCCATAGACGGGTTTTTCTTCTCAGACCAATATATCAAGGAAACAGATTTTTTCTGAATATTATGCCGATGTGAACTCGGAAAGAAAAGTTACCTGGCTGGTCTCCGCCGGGAATCGAAGGCAGGCACATCTTGCAAAGCAGGCAAGCATACTAACATCTACACCACTGTGTGTGTGTGTGTGTGAGGAGACACTACCCTACACTCTTCCTTGGAGTGTTGGAGGTACCTACACCTACTTGGAGCTTCCCGCATTTACCGATAGGTGGCTTCGTTCGGATGGGATCCATCTAAATAAGAGAGGGGTCTGGGAGGTTTACGATAGTCTTAGGTCAGGTTTTTTACTCCCAGACCACGTAGTCGGGAATGCGGGTTAGTTAATGATAATCACAGTACTGACTTGAAATTACCCACCTCTGACTTGGATGGCTTCTCGATTGACAACAAACCACCGGGCAAATTAAAATGTGTGTTAATAAATGCCAGGAGCTTGGGTAATAAGAAAGATTTTTTAGAAACTATGATAGTTGTGGAGGGCTTGGATCTTATAGCCATTACAGAATCTTGGGCAAACGATGGGGATGAATCTTTCTTACACATCTCAGGATACGATACTTTTTTGAGAAATAGATCTGATAGGAAAGGGGGTGGAGTGTTGATATACGTGAAATCCTGTTTGAAGGCTAGAGAGTGTAACGTGCAGAGAAGTGATATTGAAACCATATGGGTTGAACTTGAGAGCAAAAGACGTCATAAACTTATTGTTGGGGTTTGTTACAATCCACCGAATAGGGATCAAAACTACATTGCCAAAATGCATGATGAAATTTCCTACGTGTGTAAGCGAAAGAGGGTTCTCATACTAGGGGATTTCAATTACCCGGGTATTGATTGGGACAACCTTTCATCTGGAAATCAGTATGAAACAGACTTTCTTAAGTTGGTGCTCGAAAATTTTTTGTATCAGCATGTATCAGAAGCCACTAGGGGTACTGCTATTTTGGATTTAGTTCTTACTAGTTCTGAGGATCTAGTTGAACATGTTTCGGTGGGGGAAGAGTTTTCTTCCAGTGATCATCGTATCGTCAGATTTCACTGTAACTTTTCCTCGGGTAAGGTTGATAACAAAAGACTGGTTCCTTGTTTTCGGAGAACTAACTTTGATGTTTTGAGAGGAAGGTTAGCGGAAGTTTTCAAAGACCGGTTGGAATCAGTAGGGGTGGTAAGTCAATGGGAAGAATTTAGTACGAAGCTGTCCTCTGTTTTGCACGACGTCATACCCTTTGTTCGAAAAAAGCGTGTTTGTACATCACACCCTCTATGGTTCACGGATAGCGTGCGGAACCTTTATCTTGAAAAGAAAAGAGCATTCAGAGAGTATAAAAGTGGACGTGGTGACCTATCATTGTTTACTGATAAAAGAAGACTGTTGAAGAAAGTGATAAGGGATAGCAAAAAGGAAGTTGAATCTAGGTTGGCAGATAACATTGGCTCTGACCCAAAATCATTTTTTCGATACGTCAATAATGGATGTAAGGGGACAGTTGGTCCCCTCTCGATAGGAGGCTCTAAGGTAGAGAGCAATGTAGGCATGTGTAGTGCTTTCAATGACTTTTTCGCGTCGGTTTTTAATGGAGATAATGATATTCGATATACGGGTGTTGCATGGGGTAATAAAACCCTCAACGATATTCAAGTAGAAGACGTGGAGGTCCTAAATCTTCTAAGAAATGTATGTGCAAGCAAAGCACCAGGGCCATCTATCCCAGGGTTCTCAGGGAAGGTGCTAATGAATTGTTGGGGCCAGTCGCACAGATATACAGGAGTAGTGTTGCTGAGGGTATCGTCCCGAGAGATTGGAAACTGGCTAACGTTGTTCCGATATTTAAGAAGGGTAGTAGAGAAGTGGTGTCTAATTATCGTCCAGTGAGTTTGACGAGCTCCCTCTCGAAAATTTTGGAAATTATCATCAAAAGGCAGTTTGTGAAGTGGATAGACGAGAATAATGTATTGTCGGATAATCAGCATGGGTTCAGGAAGGGGAAGTCATGTGTAACTAACCTCCTTTGCTTCTATGATTACGTGACTAAGGCTTTGGGTAAGAGCAAAAATGTCGACGTTGTTTACCTTGATTTCCAGAAGGCATTCGATCGGGTCCAACATGGCAAACTCTTGAAGCGTTTACAGGAGATTGGAATAGGGGGCAACTTGCTGAATTGGATAGAATCGTGGTTAAGAGATAGGTCACAACGAGTTATGGTGAACGGGGAATTCTCTGGTTGGACAGACGTCACAAGTGGAGTTCCTCAGGGAAGTGTCCTTGGCCCCATACTTTTTTCACTTTTTATCGACAAACTCGATCAGGGTATCGATGGAATTACTAGCAAATTCGCAGATGATGTGAAGCTAATGGGGGTAATCGGGAATGAAAGCGATAGGGAGTTGCTCCAGACCAACTTAAACAAGATTGCAGCATGGGCAAATGAATGGAGCATGACGTTTAGCGTAGATAAGTGCATGGTCGCTCATTTTGGTTCGAACAACCCACGGTTCTCTTACGAGTTGAATGGTGTCACTATCCCGGATGCAACTAGAGTCACCGATTTGGGAATTCTCATTGACGAGCGACTTAAGTTTTCTGAACATTGTTCAGCGGTTGTCAAAAAAGCGAATAGAATGCTTGGTCTCATTTTCAAAAAGGTCTCTTCGCGTTCTCCTAAAGTCATTCTTCCGCTTTTTCGAGGCTTAGTTCGTCCTGGACTGGAGTATGCGGTAAGGTTTTGGAGACCATACCTACAGAGGGACATAGACTTGATTGAAGGGGTGCAGAGAAGAGCTACGCGTGTCCTTATTGGCACACAGGGCTTGAGTTATGAAGAGAGACTTCATTTTTTGAATATGTTTACATTGGATGAACGCAGGTGTCGAGGAGATATGATCGAAGTGTTCAAAATTTTCAATGGGATGGATAGGATGGACCATGAACTTTTAGTACACCGCCAATCAACTGCTTTTACAAGGGGACACCAGTATCGATTGGTGAGGGACAATGCAAGGTTATGGTGTCGCAGGGAATTTTTCTCTAATAGGGTTGTTAATAAATGGAATAGCTTACCCCCGGAGGTAGTAAATTGTAACACAATTGACACGTTTAAAAAGAAATACGATAAACATGTTGGGGTAAATTGAGAAGCTATCCATTCTTAGAATAAGACAACCATAAGTATTCTTTATGGGCATTGTATAATATTTTATCATGTGTATATATTGTTTATAATTTGTGTTAATTGCATTTTTAATGGGGTTGCTATATTTTTGAAACATATGACATCCATATTTTTATGGGCATCTTTTTATCAGCCACCTCGTTGGGCATTTTGCCTGTTGTGGCGTTGTATTTGTATTTGTATTTGTATTTGTACTCCTTATTCCACGCAATGTGGCGTAAAGCACTGAATGACAGTTATTATACAAATAGAAATACAACACCACAACAGGCAAAATGCCCAGCGAGGTGGCTGAGAAAAAGATGCCCATAACAAATATGGATGTCATATATTTCAAAAATAAAGCAACCCAATTAAAAATGTAATTAGAAACATTATAAACAATATATACACATGATAAAATATTATACAATGCCCATAAAGAATACTTATGGTTATCTTATAGTTATATTATTAGTAACTTGCGCTTAGCTTCAGCAAATAGCTCCCAGGTGGGACGGTAGAGAGCGAGATGAGTATAGATACGGAATTAAGGGTCGGGTCTCCAGTTAGATGGTAGCATGCTTGCCTGGTTTGCAAGAAGGCGTAGTTTCGAGTCCCAGTGGAGACCATATGGCTTTTCTTTCCGAATTCACCTACCTCAGCATAATATTCAGAAAAAAATCTGTTTCATATCTTGGGCTGAGAAAAAACCGTCTATCTCTCTCTACTGGCCAACCGGGAGCCATTTTCTGAAGTTAAGAGAGGCTACTAATGCCTCTACTTCAGCTCGTGGAATAAGGAAGGTAGGATCGTGTCTCCAGTGGTGTAGATGTCAGCATGCTTGCCCAGTTTGCAAGACGTGTTGGGTTCAAGTCCCGGCAGAGACCACTGAACTTTTCTTACCGAGTGCACTTCGGCATAATATGCCGAAAATATGTTTCCTTAATATGCCTGTACTTAGTTATCCAGTGAGTGTATTTCTCTTTAAGATTTTGTGTGAAATTTTTTAAATGTAATTAACATGGGCGCCATCAGCGTAAGTGTCGTAAAGATCTAATATGATGAATTCTTAACCACAAACAAAAGACCAAGTGACATGGTGAATGGAGTTGTAAAAAAAATGATAGAGTTCTGATTGTATTTAATGCTACTTCACCAACTCTGGCCATATCGCCATATTGCAATTTATTGCCATAAACGAGATGGGTTAGAAATAAAGGCGCTGGTCACCTCAAGAATGCTAGCGTAAATATCTTATCTATATCCTCCCTCGGGTTCCAACCCAGGACCGTCAGAGCAACCTTTCTCGGTGGTAGACGAATATCTTAACAAGACGCCACTCGGGCGCCTGTATTTAGTGCTGTATTTCATTTTCAATTGAAACAATTCTTTATTGAATTTGGAAATAATGAATGAAATACAAACAAATTGAGATACACGATTATGCACTGCACGTGACTTGTTTCAAGGAGTAAAGATTTCTACCCGTACTTATACTACTACTACTACTAATCAACCCTACAAGAGCAACTCGCACTCATTGCTTTGCGGGATTCTTAACGAATCGTTACATGACGAAATGTTTGTCCCGAGTTTGGTTGTGGACCCTAACTTATATATGTTGTCAGAGTTTCTCTTGTTTCGTTTCTTTGCTGGTGCTGTCATCTGCCTTCGATATTTTTAACTAAAAATGATAAATGCTTGAATTTTTCACCAGTACTGATCACCAAAATGAAATCAAATACAATCGATGAATAAAGAATATTTTAAGCAACGTATTCATGAAAATTAAAAACAATCAAAATGATATATGTTTTCGAACAGCTATAACACAATTATTATATTATAGCAATTATTAGCTATTACCAGAATTAATAATAATAATGGGGTAGAAAGATCATAGAACCACCCACACACACACACACACACACACACACACACACACACACACACACACACACGGGGAATTAACTACATCTCTAGTTTTTATCAATATTCATTCAAATATACGATTTGAATAATACAGAGACTCTATTTAACTATTCCATGCCCCAAAATGTAATTTTAAATAGGTAGGAGTAAAAAATATCCAGATATAATTTTAATGATTTTTTTAGACTTTTTCACGTGATCATCAAATTAAAAAAAAAATTCTGAATGAATTTCAAATGATATTTTAGTGAAATAATTTTAACATTCATTCAACAGTGTTTTAAACGTGACGAACGCAGTTAAGATTGTATTCTAATCGATTGTACTAAAAATAAATAATGCCTCACAACCCAGACATCGTTGGCCAAAAAAATACAACGTAAATGGAAGTATACATTGATATGGATTTATCGTATAGTTGTGAAATAATTATGTGCTATCGTAATTTTATTATTAACTACCTATAATACTGGACACATCCCGGGTATTCTCCATGTACAGCAAGCATTGAAGAGGCCACAAATCATTGTAAAGGAATGAACACGACTGAAACGCATTGTTTGAGAACCACGATATCCAAAGTAAATATTCCAAAAGTCGTAGTTGAGGCCCAAGAGCCATTGTTGCCCGATAGTTTTTCCTCCCATTTCGAGAATTTGCTCAGCTCTGACAAACTTTTAGAGTAGCATATCATTCAAGTCAAGTCCCATTAGGTATGTATGCAAAATTTGGCTCCGATCGGTCTAAAATTGTATATTTCTATAGAAAACACACACACACACACACACATAGACAGATATAACATAAATTTCATATAATAGATTTAAATTGACACACAGACACGAACGTAGAAGAAGCAATGGTAGTGTTACTGAGGATGACCAAATCACGCGTATTTCCCGAAAATTATTTTACCTCGAGTATTTTTTGTCAGTGGAACAAATTTCAAAAATTTTATACCCGAATTAAAATAACTGGAATTATATTAGATATTTAGATATGATATAATTCATAAATTTCTCTTTACATATTTTAGATATGAAACATTCAATCAATATAAAATTCGTGACCTAAAAGTAAGGTCAATTTTTTTAGTGACTTCCTCTTCCATATTTCCGTGTTAAATGCACATAGAAGTATACAGTAATCTATAAGTAGAGCTTCTGATTATCATAACCATATTCGAGACCTAACCAACTACAGTGGGTTTCGAAAAATAGCATTTGATATCTATTCTTCAGTAAAGGAAATCTACCTTTGATTTCGGTGAGGTATAATTAAATTGAATTTTTTTCCCTTCTGAATAACTTTATTAATCAACGAACGAGTAACTTTCGCGTTGACTTTATTTTCTTTTTATTTATTGCCGAAACAAATATTATAGACGTATAAAGACACAAGGGTTCGGTTGTGACAACAGCAATTCAATTATACAAACATGAAAGATGAATACAATTGCATTCTTTATGAAGTAAATGCCTCGGTGATTGATACAAAAAAATCATAAAAGATTAATCGATGCATTTTTCGTTGCAAACATGAAGTTGCTTTTGCCGTAGCTATTGAATATCTCTTATCTCTCGTTGAAAGTTCGGCTTAAATACTGCACTATATATGGTATAGAAGTATTTTTATCCTGGAATAACTCGCGAGCAGTTAATCCTAGTAGCATACTTCCAATTGGAAATATTTTCCAAATAATGAGTACACGTCAGGTACGTCGTTCATAAAGCAAGGGGGGTTGTAGAGTTACCAAAATTTAAAAAAAAGTAAACTTTTTATTTGGTTACCCTGTCCTGAAAAACCCAGTCGAAAAAGCTGTTGCCCTTTCTCTCCGGAGCAGAATAAAAAAATTCCATGTTTTAAAAGGGCAATATTAGCTTAGATATTTGAATTCGAAAATGGCTGAAAATGAGGGAAGGGACAGTATACAGGTATGAAGTGTACAACATGCTTGTCCGTTTGATCATGCGGTTCTTTCTTTAAATTGAGCGATTTTTGAAATAAAATATCTCAGCGAATATTGCACTTGAAAATATGGAATTTTCTTTTAGCTCAAGAGAGAGATTGATATTGAAGGATCAGACACACTCAACTTCATATCTGTCAAAGAGAAATAGCGAAGTGTTCCCGAAGGATGGATGTGTCCGGAAATTTTATTAAATAACAAGTTGCATAGAGCCGCTTACAAAGGCAACTAAAGTAAATTAATTAGTGGCTTCAACAATCATCCATATAACAATATCAAAATATATCCGAAGCATCATTATAGATTTAGGGCAATCCGGCCCAATAACAATGATTTATCTAGAAATTTCACGTACAACAACCGTTCCGCGGGACCCGGAGCGTCCCCTAGGATCGGCGAGCATCCCGAGCTAAAAGGCAACCTAGGATGATGACATTCCCCCCATGGCTACATAGTCAGCTCAGGTTCTTGCACCGCAGATTACGTTGTTGCGGAGACTGGACGTCTAGCCGCCATAGTGGTCGTCCTCGTTTAGATGAAATGTCTTCATTCCTATATTGGTATTACAAAAAGACGCATCTACAATGAGTAGATCTGCTACTTTAGCAGTGGCATAATCGGGTATCACACACACACGGTGACCATTGTAAATAAAAGTGAAAATCAGTCAAAGACCGGAAACACCCCGCTTCCCATCTCTGAGATGTATTGAAGCGTTCCCGAAGGATGGGTGTCTCCAGAAAGTTTTATTAAAACCAAGAAACATTCACCTCAGACAAAGGCAAAAAATTCAAATAAATAAATGAAATATGCAATTATCTTGAAGCATCAGCAATCGCTACTCCGTATAATGGATAGATACATATATAAAGAATCTATTCCAATGGGCAATCAAAATATTAACATGATTAAATCGAGTAAATCTCACTTTATGCGTCCTTGTCATCGGTGACCTAATTTGTCTCTACAGGTGGACATGCTTAGACCCTCCCATTCATCGGCTACTTCTTTTGACGCCGACGTGATCGGAGATCACATTTCCTCTTAAGATCAATCGCTGGGGCTCTTGCGGGTTTGAACTCGACTCGTCATCGCTCAGACGCGTACTCCGAGTCTTCTTAGTATGTATGTATGCGGTAAGAGTTGTTATCTCGAGGGACAATATAATCCGCCGCACACGAGCAATACTCATAGCAAAGACTCTTCAAAACTCCCCTTTTGAAACAACCAGTCGTCCGTTCTCGGGGATAGCACCAAAATGAAGTTTTGTCGTATATATTCAAAATGTCAGGTAATACCATAAAGATCCAATCTCACCCGAAGCACACTTAGCATTGTCCGACTTCTTGAAACGTGTTAGATATGTCGGCAATTGGTCGCGTGCTCATTTATAATCACTTTCTTTCTAGACCAAATGGTACTATTCCAACGGACGCGTTTCAGTACCTTGCAGGCATCTTTATGGGCACATAAATGTCTGAGACCGCAGCCTGGGATTTCGAAAAGAAATGTGGAAAAGACTTGTGGGGCAAGTAAGAAGAAGAAGAAGAAGTTAGCATGTCGAAGTGGGAAAGATTTGAGGATGGTCTAAATATAGTAAAACCTGTCTTCAGCGGAATCACAAGGGACCGAGATTTTTTTCAGTTGAACAAAGATTTCCGCTTAATAAAGGTTCAATTGATATAATGTGTAAAATTATATAACGGTCTCGTGTGTAATTGAAATAAAATGAATATAATTAATTTCAAATACAGTAGATAAAATAAATAATTAGTCTATAATTATTAAATACTGTATTTAGGGTTTGACAGCATAAAATTCCAACATACACTGTTTTTGTTCTAAAATAACGGCATTTACGCACTTTTTAACTTCCTCAAAAATTTTCAATTAGGGTGTCAATATCTGTCGTGTCAGGTTCAGTTTGTACGTTATCGTCTATGTTTATGTAATTCTCAGCATCAGTTCTGTACCCAGGAATTTTGTGAGGGAAAGAGCAATTTAGCGACACCTTCCACTGTAAAATTCGATGATTTTATAACGTTGTTTTTGTTGCCATTCACATTTGTCATCCCTAAATTTTGCTGCCAGGGCAGCTGCCTCTCTCATATTAATACTGGCCCCGCTCAGCCTTGAGATAACGGAATGTACACAGCTTGCATACAATTTTGTAAGCCTTGCATATCATTTGGATATTCAACACTTACTCTGATTTCTCCTGTGGAAAAGCCTGCTTTTACCGAAAAATTTTCTTACAATTAAAGAAAGCGACGGCTTTATTACATATTTCTTATCAAAACCATAGCATCAAGTACAGAAACGTTTTTTGTTAATCTAAAGGAGGATGATGTTGAACTCACATTTACAAGCATAGATTGCATAAAAAATTTCGGTGGAGCACTTCAACATTATCTATGGTCCTTTAGTCTATGGGTCGCCAAACACTCACAGCGTTTGTGTGAAATTTTCCATTAAAGGGTACAATTTTCTTTCCCATTTCCGCGTTAGACAGGTTCCGTTTGACCCAGGCTTTGTAATGTGTATTTTAGCATTGAAATCACGGGACCACGATTTTTTTCCGTTGAAGACAGGCTTCCGCTTAAAACAGGTCCCGTTAAAGCCAGGTTTTACTGTATATACAGCGCCTCCACTATGACGGGAAATGAAAAAGCAAAGCCTCTGTGCTTGGCATTCACATGGCTACAGCTGTAAACGTTCAATCGGTTAAAACCACGAAAACGCCGCTAATTACGTCTGCGTGACCCCAAGTTATAAAAGTATCTGCTTTAGTGGATCATAGCACGCGACTGGACAGGGCAACTTCCTAATTTGGTTTTTTAGAACAGTGTGACAAAATTAAAAGTTTTTTTTTTTTTTTTTTTTTTTTTTTTTCTTTAAATTTTAAATACGTATACAGCCCTTTACAATGTGAGTGACGTGTCTGAGATCTACACGTTATTTGGATACGTGCTTCTAAGATGAATGGTTCGCGAGTTATTCCAGTAGAAAATAACTTTGTTATACACCCTGTATTGCTCTTGGCACTTGTTAAGTGTCTGATAATGGTTTCTATGATATATATGTATTTTATGACATACTAGTATTTTTTTGTAGAGTTCAACATTCACTAGAGACGCGTGACATGCAGAGACGTAAAGAGAGAATTTTTATTTCAATGTCGTAATTCCATGTTGATTAATGTAGAATCGATAAAAATGTTTTGACACGCAAAATTAGTCTATCCTCTACTCCGGAAAATTGAAAAAATAAAATTGGAGAAAAAATTGGAGATTTTCGGAATCTAATATAATGATCGAAACTATACTCTTTCGGTGCGATGTGCTTACATTCCGGTTAATTAAAACTTTTCGGGGGATACATTTGTGCACTTTTAATTAGGAGCTGAAAGACGAATTACCTTTACGTAATTCCTTGGCTGGAAGCAAAATTTCAGCTAATTAGGTAGAGAACTCTAGAAATATATAGCGTATTTTTTTTTCTCACTGGCATAGGTGTTTGTTTATCCGAAATGCAAGAAAAACAACTCAATATCTTTGAGGCAAGACACTGATGAAAATTTTACCTTTAATTCTCTGAAAAATACTCGTTAATTAAGTTATAATTTATTTAATTAATTTTTTTAATTAATTTTTTTTATTGAATAATTGCCACGCAAATGATAAGTAAACGCAATACTATTCCCCATAAATAATATGGGTTTAAATTAATCTGTTGAGTTGGAAGTTACAGGATACAATTTTAATCATACGAAATTTACAATTCTACTACGTGTATGTCAACGGTGCTCAACCGAGGGGAATTGAGCTTCCTAGTCCAGTGGTCAGTCTTGGAATAATCTTAGAGGGCCACGGATACAAATGATGTGAAAGGGGAGCCATGAAATGTAGATAAGGGGCCAAAGAGAGCTGTGAAAAAAAATATTCCTGAAGAAATAAAGCTTTCAAGTAAAAATATGGGGAGAAAAGTGTAACTGCTTCCAGAATCCGGCACAACTGCCTGCACAAAGACCAGGGTCATCTCAACGCACGGGCCGATCCGTACACAGCAGAGGAGAGGGGTTCTTTTGTGTATAGGAAGCCAACATGATTAGATCTGACACTATGATTTTAGGCAAACAAGTATGCAGATATTGCATTCAGTTAAGTATGGACCAGCTGTAACATAATTTAGACAGGGGTCCATGAAGTTTAGACGACCCAGAATAGAACAGTGCATTGAAAAAGACGAATCAACTCTTGTCCAAATGTCCAGAGACCAAACTTATCATTTTATTTATTAAAATTTTTGTTTACAATAAATTTACAAGAAAATAGTACGTAATACAAAAAAAAAAAGAAAAATCTCTGGGTTACACAAGGGGGAGGGGGCATGAAAGAAAATATGGTCCATGGGAGTCACGTGGGTGAGAAAAGTATATCCTTGGTAAATGCATGTTTACATCTCAACTATTGAATGATTCCTCAAGATTTTCCAGAATATTCGGTTAAGGATGGATATTTCTCGAAAATTCAGCATCATTTTTGTTTGTTAAACATTTCTTGAAAAATTCAACATCATCATTCTGTTTGATAAGTATTTCTTGACAAAAATCAGTATCGCACGCGTGCGACACTCTTTGCTAAATATTTTTCGAAAATTTCAACATCATTAACCTGTTCACTACACCAATGTTATAGAAACACGGCATAAAATCTAATTCAAGAGAATTTAAAAATATATTTTGCTTTATTCAAGTCCTGTTGGCAGTGGACATCTTAGCTGAAGGCATAACTAACGAAGATTCTTCACCAAATTAATACCATCTGGTTTTTTTTGTTTTTTTTTGCTGTAAAAATGGGTAAAACCCTGTATTACGGTTACCGCCTAAAAGTGAACCTGAATTTAGTAATCTTATAGAAAATGATTGGTAGTAATTAATAATATGTATGAGATGCAACATTATAAAAGTTTACACTTCCTTTTTTTCATAACTGTCATATAATGTCTAATGTTATCGAACTTAATAATTTTACGATAATTTATGATTTCTGAATGTATAAATGCTTGCATGTCTAGGGGTAAACCACTGACAAGTGTTGAAATAATTTGTTGAAACATTTATTTTTGGGGAACAAAAACAAAACATAACAATGCACTCACACACATAAAAAAAAAACGTGGCTTCGAGACATTGTTCCCAACACAACAACTGGTGTTATCGTTACATATCATAATCTTCTCTGTTTACAATTATGCCACAGCACCCTCTTCCTTTTCGACCTCATATCTGTCCACAACATCCACTTTGTCCCGTCATATGGACCATTTGAGTCTCAATTTCAATCCTGTACCGAATTCTGTTCTTTGTGTAGCCCGTACATCAAAAACTTGATATTTGGGTGTTCTTTCCTTGTTTCTGTTATAGGTCTATCTCATAAATCTGAGTCTCTTTTCAATGTTTTCCTGTGTTTTCTTTCTTATGACATTTCTTCGATCGTCGAAATCTTGCTCGACAAATTCGTGTCTCTCAGGAACGTAGGGACGTAGAGCTCTCTGGTCGATACGCTTTTCATCATTAAGAATGATTCTCCTCGAAACATTTGTCTGTACTGGCTTGTATGTCGAGACCAGCGCTCGATCTTAACTTATTCATTACGAATGGGATTCACGCACCGTTGGTATTTTTGGCGCTCAGTTCAGAACAAATTTGCTCGAGGAAACTTTCCTTTTCGTTCTTATGTAAAGTGACAACACTTTCGCCGAAGCACAATGGAGCCTGTTTTAGGATTCCAACTCCAATCACTCCCCTAAAGTTCAGTTGTGTTATGGATACAACGTGCTATGTTGGGGTGAAACGATTTCCATCCAGATCAGCTTCCTGTTCGAAGGATCCTTTAGTCCACACCTGCACCGCCCCAGTTCCAGATAACAGAATTGTGGGGAATGATCACTAGAACACATTTAACGGGATAACTAAGACCGTTTATTCTATTGATCTTGGTTAAAAATACGAAAAAAAATAATAAAATAAAAGCGTCAGTGTGGAAGGCCACGTATACGTCGACGTCTCTTAGCTCAGTACACATCGTTAGAGGGTGCTCTTATCTTACCGATAGAGAGAGATAGGACGTCTTCCTGCCTACAGTATGGGATTACTCGTCAATTACCCTCAAGCATAGCACGGACATACTGCACTGCCCATGTCGACGAGCGCATAGAGTGTCAAATCTTTGTACTTCATCTGTTCAGTAAGAACATTTCTGATTTCAGTACTGCCGCATATTGATATTCCAATAATGTGAGCATCTGTCGTTTCCTTTCTCTCGCTATCCTCGTCGACCGACTTTGAGCAATTGTTCTTGGGTAACTCGGGACATCGGAACTTCAAAAATTTATTTATTTACTTACAATAACCCCAGAAGGCATGAAATGCATATGAAGGCCAATATTACCAAATCTGTAACAGCTTATTTGACTATGTCTGCCGTTTTTTCACAGTTCGTCTGTTTCTAGGTGTCAATCTTCCTACATTCACCCTCCACTTTGTTTCTGTCGAAAATTTCCTGGAAATTTTGGAAGGTTGGCTTTGGTAATTTTTACCGTTTCCCACTCACTAGCATGCGATGTTTTCATAGCTAAACTTCCGTAATCACCAAGATTATGTGATGGTTCACTGGGAAAGACAAAATTACGTCTCTCGCATAAATAATCTCTGTAATCCACATAGATGTTCGTTTTTTAGTGTGATCCGTGATGATCAAATTCCTTAACTGATCGGATGTTCCAATTTTTAAAGCTGATGTCATCAGCCAGCCATCAAAATAAGCGCATAATTCGTGATGAAAGTCTCGCCACTGGTCTGCTTCTTCCCATGAGAGACAAACGACAAACGAAACTTTTCCGCCTTCAATTTAAATTTATACAAATACAAATACAACGCCACAACAGACAAAATGCCCAACGAGGTTTCTGATAAAAAGATGCGCATATAAATATGGTTGTCATATATTTCAAAAATACAGCAACCGAATTAAAAATGCAATTAACACAAATTATAAACAATATATACACATGATAAAATATTATACAATGTCCATAAAGAATACTTATAGTTGTCTTATTCTAAGAATGGATAGCTTCTCGATTTACCCCAACATGTTTATCGTACTTCTTTTTAAACGTGTCAATTGTGTTAAAATTTACTACCTCCGGGGGTAAGCTATTCCCTTTATTAACAACCCTATTCGAGAAAAATTCCCTGCGACACCATAACCTTGCATTGTCCCTCACCAATCGATACTGGTGTCCCCTTGTAAAAGCAGTCGATTGGCGGTGTACTAAAAGTTCATGGCCCATCCTATCCATCCCATTGAAAATTTTGAACACTTCGATCATATCTCCTCGACACCCGCGTTCATCCAATGCAAAAATATTCAAAAAATGAAGTCTCTCTTCATAACTCAAGCCCTGTGTGCCAACAAGGACACGCGTAGCTCTTCTCTGCACTCCTCCAACCAATTCTATGTCCCTCTGTAGGTATGGTCTCCAAAACCTTACAGCATACTCCAGTCCAGGACGAACTAAGCCTCGAAAAAGCGGAAGAATGATTTTAGGAGAACGCGAAGAGACCTTTTTGAAAATGAGACCAAGCATTATATTCGTTTTTTTGACCACCGCTGAACAATGTTCAGAAAACCTAAGTCGCTCGTCAATGAGAATTCCCAAATCGGTGACCCTAGTTGAATCCGGGATAGTGACACCATTCAACTCGTAAGAGAACCGTGGGTTGTTCAAACCAAAATAAGCGACCATGCACTTATCTACGCTAAACGTCATGCTCCATTCATTTGCCCATGCTGCAATCCTGTTTAAGTTGGTCTGGAGCAACTCCCTATCGCTTTCATTCCCGATTACCCACATTAGCTTCAAATCATCTGCGAATTTGCTAGTGATCCCATCGATGCCCTGATCGAGTTTGTCGATAAAAAGTGAAAAAAGTACGGGGCCAAGGACACTTCCCTGAGGAACTCCACTTGTGACGTCTGTCCAACCAGAGAATTCCCCGTTCACCATAACTCGTTGCGAACTATCTCTTAACCACGATTCTATCCAATTCAGCAAGTTGCCCCCAATTCCAATCTCGTGTAAACGCTTGAATAGTTTGCCATGTTGAACCCGATCGAATGCCTTATGGAAATCAAGGTAAACAACGGCGACATTTTTGCTCTTACCCAAAGCCTTAGTCACGTGATCATAGAAGCAAAGGAGGTTAGTTACACATGACTTACCCTTCCTAAACCCATGCTCATTATCCGACAATACATTATTCTCGTCTATCCACTTCACAAACTGCCTTTTGATGATAATTTCCAAAAATTTCGAGAAGGAGCTCGTCAAACTCACTGGACGATAATTTGACACCGCTTCTCTACTACCCTTCTTAAATATCGGAACAACGTTAGCAAGTTTCCAATGGGGAAGTTTTCTTGGGACGATACCCTCAGCAACACTACTCCTGTATATCTGTGCCACTGGCCCCAAAAATTCATTAGCACATTCCCTGAGGACCCTGGGGTAGATATCATCTGGTCCTGGTGCTTTGCTTGCACATACATTTCTTAGAAGTTTTAGGACCTCCACTTCTCCTACTTGAATATCGTTGAGGGTTTTATTACCCCATGCAACACCCGTATATTGAATATCATTATCTCCATTAAAAACCGACACGAAAAAGTCATTGAAAACACTACATATGCCTACATTGCTCTCTACCCTAGAGCCTCCTATCGCGAGGGAGCCAACTGTCCCCTTACATCCATTATTGACGTATCGAAAAAATGACTTTGGGTCAGAGCCTATGCCAACCTGGTTTCAACTTCCTCTTTACTATCCCTTATCGCTTTCTTCAACAGTCTTCTTTTATCAGTAAACAATGATAGGTCACCTCGTCCACTTTTATACTCTCTGAATGCTCTTTTCTTTTCAAGATAAAGGTTCCGCACGCTATCCGTGAACCATAGAGGGTGCGATGTACAAACACGCTTTTTTCGAACAAAGGGTATGACGTCATATTTATTCATCAATGGTTCTTTTCAATACCATAAATCTCCATATTCCCTTCGGGCTCCCACGTAATGTCATCTCATAAGGTAGTAAGCCCTAGAAGATGAGGGACTCATTCCTCCTTTGGTAGCGATACACGACAAGCTTGTCGCTCAAGGAGGACTATGTAAAGGCTTATATCGTCACTCATATCGAAACTTCGCATCAGATTTTGGAACTCTGCTTGGACTTTTAATGCTTTCAAACTGGGTTCTCCAATTTGATCAGGATTCAAACTCAGTTTTAAGTTTCTCTATTTCTAGCCTCATGCGTTGCTCTTTTATACCCTTTGCCAAAGAAGACATTCTAACCTTGTGAAAAATCAATGATCATTCATGATCAATTCATGAATTTTATGGTTGAATTATAAAATATATAAATAAGTAAAATATTATCACAATGCAAACGCGGAAACATCACTATAAGAGAAACTAAAATGCAATTATACGTAAAAAACACTAAAATGTATTTTCAGTTAATAACATTCTTTTTCTTTCACGATCGCGAAACATTTATCTCCAAACGTGAACTTTTCGCGTTTGCACGATTTGCTATCGTAACGTCGGGCCAAAGCCAAACCCTCCACGATATCTTCAGCACAATTCCACAGAAATGAAACCGTTTGACGAAACCTAGAGTCACTGATTCCTTCGAAGGCGAAACTCGAATTAGGAAGATTCGCTAACGAAACTCGAATCAAGACGATTCGCTATCGCTAACTCATTTAAATTCCATGCCGAAGAAGAAACTTCCCAGGTCCAGGTGATTCGTTTCCACCGTGAGTTGACGAATTCAAAATCCCGGATGGGTCCCCTTATTCTGTGTAGGGCCTATTTGTTGGTAAATCAGAGAAGTGTTGAAATAATTTTTAAAACATTTATCTGACGCACAAAGACAAAACATAACGGTGCACACACAGACATAAAAAAAAACGTGGCTTCGTGCCATCTTCCCAGGCAAAACAACTGTTTGTTTTCTTGCCATCATTACATATCCTATTCCTAATCTCATCCGTTTACAATAACGCCGCAGCGCCCTTTATTGGATAAAATGCAAAGCTATAAGCAATTAAAAATTCGCTATAAGCAATTAAAAATTCTGCATAAATGAGCTAGAATATTTAACGCTCGTGTTTACGAGATATTCCATGCCTCTTATAGTCAAGGCCTGGAATGCTAATAGCCTTAGAGACTCTAAACAAGTATTTACGCAAGTGCTTTTTGATTATCAAGTTGACATTGCACTCATTAATGAAACTTGGTTTTTGCCAAGTACAATTTTTCAATGTTAATGGATATCAATGTGTAAGATTGGATAGACTACATAATAGAGGTGGTGGGGTCTGTATATTCATTAGAAATTACATCCCATATCAACAGATTGTACTTTCGCATTCCAATGAACTTGTCAAAGGAAGTCCTTCGCATTCTAAAACTGTATGTACAAAATATGTTTGCGAAAAAACAATTGGTTTCTATTTTATTTTTTGTATATACAGTGTGTACTTGCGTACATTCTCATTTTCCTTGCAAGTGCTGTTTTTTGATTCTTGAAAAATTAATCAAATTTTCATTTAAGTACTAATTCCTTTTTCTTTTACTTTCATTTTTAATTTTATCTTCTCTCACTATCTTTATATATATGTGTATGTATGTGTATTTGTATGTGTATGTATGTATATGTGTATGTGTATTTGTATGTGTATGTGTATTTGTATGTGCATGTATGTATATATATGTGTGTGTGTGTGTGTGTGTGTGTGTATATATATATATATATATATATTTATGTGTGGTCGTATATTTTTCTATTCATGTATGTGTATTGTAATTTTTTTTTTGACATTGCATTGTTACCATATGGCATTCAGTGGTGCAATATTGCGCTTTCGAATTGCATCCGTATGTTGTTATAGTACATACTAATCTGATTTTTCCTTTCTTTTGTATTACGCTGTATTGAAATTTTTGAGTCTCTTGAACCGTATATGTTTGTTGTTGTTACTTACGTTTGTAAGCCTCGTGGCATACTCTGTGGAACACGAGGAGTTGTTTCTGAAGGGCCCAAATACAAAAAAAAATAATAATAAATAAATGAACTAGAGGCTCTGTAGCCATTTAAATTCATACTAATAGAATATCCAGAAATAATTATATATATAGAATTATTTATATACATATATATATATATATATATATCTCATATTAATAGAACTTTTGTGCCATTTACAAACCGCAAAATAATAAATGGGATCTAAATATATTAAAAGAAATTTTTGGTACTAAATAAATCGCCAGTCCTTGTAGCAGGTGACTGGAATTATAAGTCATTTCTATTTTTTTTTCCAAGTCAACAAATAGGAATGGTAAGATTCTGAGGAAATTTTGTATTGATAACTTTTTGCATGTAAATTCTTCACCACGACCAACTCACTTTCCTGTCCAAAACAGAGGATCACCAGATATGATAGATTTTGTACTGGCAAAAAAGTTTATTTTGTGATATTCAAATGCATCCCAAAGCAATTTTAAATTAGCCATAAAATCTCCTGTTTTTCAACAAATTTTTTAATACCTAGGAAAAGACTCATGGTCAATCATATTGACTGGAATGATTACACTGATAGACTTACATCAACATCACTTACAATTAGTGAAAATCCTGGCTGTGATGACAGGTCACGCAATCAATAATTTGTCACTCCTTATTAGAACTATAATTAAAGCCTCCTCTACAGAGAAAATTTAAACAGAAAATCACTTTGGTCTTCCCAAAGAAATAATTAGACACAAAAACAGAGCCAGGAAAAACTGGCAGAGATATAGAATTATTTTAAATAGGCTTCTCTCAAAGGATCAAAAAAGAAGTAGCAACACATATCAATGACTGTGTCTCTGACTTTGTGGGAAATGCCACTGTAGAGAATGATAACGTATGGAGAGCTTGTGGCGTATTTGTAAGTCCAAAACAACACGAATAAACAAAATTAAAAAGCTGATAACATTATCGTTTACACTGATCAATTGCAGACGCTTACGGAAGACAATTTACCTCGAATAGGAATCAACCAAATACTAATAGATTGCGACTTCGAAGGAAAGTTGCAAAATTTATTCATTATCACACTAATAACGCCATGAATCATATAGCAATCACTAGAAACGATGAAATTCGTTCCATTATCAACAAACTGAACGTCACAAAAAGCACCTGGTGCTGATGACATTAGTAATAAGGCTCTGCAATGGGTGCCTGAGAACATAATCTCGCATATTACAACCAGTTTTAACAGTGCAATAATTTTAAATTATTTTCCTAAACCAAGGAAACACTCTGTGGCCAAAACAATTCATAAAGCTGGGACTGACTTCTTGCTCACAACTTCAGACCGATCAGCTTACTCAGTAACTATAGTAAGATCTTTGAAAAAATTGTTGCTGATAGACTGACACGTTTCCTTAATGAAAATGGCATAATAAGGCTGGAACAGCATGGCTTCATACCTTCAGAATTCATAACAGATGCCTTCGATAACTGCGACCTTGTAGCTGCATCTTTCTTGGACATTGCAAAAGCATTCGATCGATGTGACTGTGCTACTTTACTTGTGAAACTTATATAGACTTGAATTTGGCTCCACATATTATAATATTTTTCTATCACTATCTTTTAGACAGAACATTTGAAGTTAAAATTCAAGACACGCTTTCTACAACAAAAAAAATCAGGCTTCAGTTCCACAGGGCAGTGTATTGGAGCCACAACTGTTCCTGTTATACATCATACCTTGCCCCCAAAATGGAAGATTGTGCTATATTATGCAGCAGTAAAGATGCAAATCTAGCTTTTGAAAATTTACAAGAGACAATTGATGAAGTTCAATACTGGTGTGGCGAATGTCAGCCATTCAACTAAATACTGAAAAATGCAAATTTCTTTGCTTTACCGGAAGGTAAAATTCTTGACAGACGTCTACAAATTGAAACCCAATCGCTAAGACCAGTTAGACAAATGTATTGGGATGTATTATTAACAAAAATCTTTCATTTTCTTCTCACATTGATCATACAATAGACAAATCAAACAGTATTATGGGAATGCTCAATCGTATCCTTTTCCCGCAAGCTTAGCTGTCTTTAAAAAATAAAATTATTCTATATAAGTTCATTCATAGACTTAGTACCTTACGTTAAATTACTGTATGCATCACCAGCTTGGGCACAACCGTGTAAAATGAATATGAAAAAACTTCAGACAGCACAGAATAAGATCTTGAGGAAATTTGTAAGAGCGCCATGATATGTTTGGGAAAATTTATAGTAGAAATATGCAAACATCTATATTGATGTATCATCATTGATTCTGTATGCAACACTTTTTTACTTTTACTATTTGAACCATATACTGCTCCTATTTACTCGCATATATTCATATCTACTAGCATATAATAGTATAATTGCATAATTGCATGAGAAGAGTAAAAAAAAATCAATTCCTCACATGGTTTTTCCTTCTGTGTGTTGTTATATACAAAGGGGAGACAATGTGCAAGCAAGGACAATGTTTGATAAATTTTGATGCACTGAGTACGAAACAGAACTGTATACTACTACTATTTTTGATTGTTTTTAACTAGGGATTTTTTGCGTCATAATTGCAATGTGATGTTTTTTCCCCTCTCTAGTTAGATGTTACTTGACAGCAGTTTGACGATTGTGCGAGTGCACTGTGGTGACATTTATGTGCAATGTTGCATACCACGACTAAATTTGACAAATTCTTTTTCTACACAAACTACACATACAAACATTACATAACTATATCTACCAACATAAACAATCTTTCTCTTCTTCACAGGCCTTCTTGGTCAGTTTTTATGTCGACAGTTGGTCCCACAGGGCTAGGAATCAGCCAAAACTTTTTCGGGTCTGGTACGAGATATTTTGCATTCTTAACCCTTTTACTCCGATTGGGACATATATATATATCCCACATTCCCATCCATATGCTCTAAATCATAGTTTCTCAACCTTTTTTGTCCCATCACACGACATCTTTTCTCCCATCGCCTCCCAACGCAACCTAACCCGTAGGATCCTATGTTATACCCGTAGCTTCTACCCCCCCTCCCGGACCATTACATCACCTACGTTGGGAATCACTGCTTTAAATTGGTAGTGGAAGGGTTATATAAAAGTTTCTTATATACTATACCCTTTACTTCATTACTCAAATACGAAGAATGCTTACTTCATTATGAAAGACATTGCATGGGGGTGAGGGGTAGATATTTCTGCTACGGTGAAGAAAAGGTTAAGATTAAAGTTCCAGATATTTGCGAGAGAACACCGAGAGTCGTATTTGCATTTCAGAAAATTTCCTCCTCATACCGAAAAAAAAAAGCATTTCTTTGCGAAGATTCATAAAAAATTCCGATTCGTCGGAAGGCTGGACTATGTAATTTTTTTCATGCGAAACTGATACTGAGGTTCATTTCTTTCACTCATCCTCAAGTATGCTGTGGATAGTTTTTTTTGTCGTGCTTCACTAGGAAAAGCAAACAAGATGTTCAGAGAAATCTAAATCTACTTTTCAAAGTATCTTCCTTTATTCGTTTTTAACGGTTATATGATAACCAAGAATATAAAAGAACGATAAGGTAGAGACGTCTAAAAATAACTCCTTACTCCCATTTCAGCCATCTGCGACTCTCCAGTTGAATTGCTCGTCCATGGAATTGAAAAACAAAAGAAGAGAAGTATTTCCTCTAGTATTTTTTTCGTATCTTTCAAATCGATTCTAAATAAATTTTCACACACTTATCGTAAAAATTATTTTTACATACATTTCTTTCATGCATGGTATATATATATCGTCATCATCATCAACAACCATTTTCAAATACACTGCTAGATGAAGGTCTCCTCTAAATGTTTCAATTTGGCTCTGTCTGATGCTTTAGAAATACAATTAACTCCTGCCAATTTCCTGATCTCGTCGGTCCATCTTGCGTGGGGACGCCTTCTCGGACGTTTAACACGACGGGGTTACCAATCTAGAATACTTGTGGTCCATCTGTTGTCCTGTCTTCTAGCAATATGTCCAGCCCATTTCCATTTCAAACGTTTGATTCTTTCCATGATATCATATACCTTTGTGTGGTTCCTTATCCAAGTGATTCGTTTTCTGTCTCTCCTTGTGATGCTTAGCATACATCTTTCCATGCACCTTTGTGCTGTCTGTAGCCTTTGTATCGTCTTGCTTGTGAGGGTCAATGCTTCAGCTCCATAAACCACACACTGGTGAAACACTTTTCTTTTCAGGCATAATGGCATGTGACTCTTCAGAATTACGCAGGTTTTGCCAAAAGTGTTCCATCCAATCTTGATCCTTCTGTTTATTTCATTAATGATTCCGTTGTCCATTGTAATTTCTTGTCCCAGGTATAGATAGCTTTCTACTTCCTCTATCACTGTGTTGTTGAGCAAGATTGTCCTCTTCAACGCAAAGGGGTGAACATAACTTTAGTCTTTTGCAGATTCATTTTCAAGCCCACCTCAATACTTGCCTTCACCAATTCTTGTATCATTTCCTCTAGTTCGTCGGGATTACTGCTGATAGCAACAATTACGGCGTCGCCACAGCATTGTTGTCCTTGTTAATATTTATATATAGTTGATTTTATATTATAGGTTGATATAAACAGGGACAACAATGTTGTGGCGACGCCGTAAACCTGAGTCTGACCATGTCGCTTATATCACAAATAAGTTAAAAGCCTACCCTCCCTCAAAGCAAATGCATTCACCCTTCTTCCCTCCCTCCTTGCACGTACGAAAAGATAACAGGAACAGAGAAGAAGAGAGAATACGCTCGCAATGTTTTCGTTAATGTTCACTACTCTGGTTGAAAATGCGCTGTAGGTCGCGATATACAAACGTGTCACCAAGGACGACAAAAGACTAGCGGTGCATTGCATTATTTTACCGAACAGCAGCAAGATGTGTCAGTGAACCAAAGCTAAAACGCCAATCGACCGAGTGGCGTCATTATGATTTACCGCGAACACAAGCAGATCGGCAGACTGAATCTTTCACTTTCAGCAAGTGAAATCCGTTGCCTCCACCACCAGACTAACCGTGATCCCCACTGTGTCCACCTAGGCTCTAGGTGGATATAAGCTGGTCCTTCTCAGGAGACGTGGGCCACGGTGGAAAAATCTAACGACAACATGAAAGCCTCTTCCCGACAAAGTATGCTATTATCGAAAAGCATGCCGTTTTTCCAAAGGCATACTGTTAATGCAGAGTACCGTTGTTAGCTCTTGCAAAACAATCTGCGGGCAGCTCTGAGAAGAAAACGACTAAACGAGCTTCATGCATTTATCCCTATCCCCATCATTCTGCAAGACGCACTGGCCCTCACGGGGCTGGGAAGTGCTCTACAAACTAACCTCATACTCTCCGGATTAGGGTCATTGCGACTTCGACCTAATCTTTAAGATTGAGGAACCACTTAGTGGGATTTGCTTCCGAACAGTTGGAGACGTTTTACAGGCAAGTTGATCACTCTTTTCGCACCATACAGAGATTAGGCAGTGCCAACGTTTTGCAAAGGCTTCCGCATCGCTGGAAACACGTTTTACGCAACGCTGGTGGCTACATCGAAGTCCTGTAAAACTTAGAACCTTGTATGTTTACTATGTAACTAGAATATAAATAGTTGCCACTTCTAAAAAAATCAACCTATGCATACATTTTTGTATATAGTAATCCAAGGTTTTGGTTTTTCCTTTTTTCAAGCCCAGCAAGGTCTATCGCAATAGGCAATTTACAACCGGGTCGGAAGTGTGTGGGGAGAGCTATCTGATTGTCTGATTAATTGCTAACGATTGTCCGATTCATTTATTATATAATCCTATTGCTGTGTTTTTACATTTAGTTCTGTCATCTATATTTCAAATTGTAAGTGAAATGTAGTGATTGAATGTTAGTACAGTAATATGTGAGATGATCTGTTTGGAAAGACCTTTTAACTGAGAGATCTGCTCGTATTTGCGCTTGAAACATCATAAAACCAAATTCAGCTGACCACCAACTGTGTAGTTCGTGGAGTTTTTGATCGAGATATTTTTGAGGAACAGTTCCTATCTTGAGAAGTGATAGGGGGAGCACTTTTATAAGGGACAGTATAGGGGAAAACACCTCGTGACCACCATTTTGGTGGTGGTTCTAATGTGGGAAAGGGAGGTTTGGCTCACAAACGACTATTTACGGCATTTATATTTCTTCTAATTATTTTTATAACCATTTTTGCCTATTATTTTTCAGGAATATATATTTAGAACTTATAATTCTTGTATTATAAATAAGTTCCCGATCTTTTACAACAAACAAGATAATAAATTAATCAACAAAATTGAAACAAAAATATAAAATGCAACTTTTTTAACCAAACGATGAACCTCTCGGCTAATTATACAAAGTATAGTTACCTGAACACCATGCGAAGATGAAACTCGGAAAGAAATTGCACGTTCCTCTGTGGGGAAATCGAACTACCAACCTCCCGCAATCCGGACTGTGATGCTTTAAAGAAGAAAATGTTTGCACTCTGTAGCTTAGTGGTAGTGCACTCAGTCGGACTGTGATAGATTGGTTTGAAATTTCATTTCGAGTACTATATTTGATTGATATCCAGGTGCTTGCATTTTGCAGAATATTTTGTCAACAGGTTTCTTTTGGAAATAAATGACCAAATTGTATGTTGAGAATGGATACTGCGTCTTCTTGACCGTACATGTACCTTGTACACATTCCTCTGTGGAATTTCGAATGAATCGGTACATGTTGGAATGTGTTTTGTATCTGTGACCTCGTGTGATGTTGTGAGAGATGCGCTTGCTTTGTGTTTTTGCTGGTGCAGCCATATTAGAAGTTAGTTGAATGGTTTTTGGGCATGAGCTAAAAAATCATCAAGTAGAGTGAGTAAATCAACAAGCCTTAAATAAATAATACGCAGCTTTTTTCTGAAAACGCCTTATCTGTATGTTCTATAATGACAAAAATAAATGTCATATTTTGTGGGCCCTTCCACCAATTTTTGAATCTACTTTCTATTTTGAACCACGCTGTACATCCATTGTCAATATTCCTTTTAACCCTTTTAGGCCCACTTTGATACGCTCTGAATTCCATATCGATACCAAATTAAGGATATTTCAAGAAAGTGACAAGCGAAATTGAATTGCGTCACTCTAAAAAATCAATTACAAAATAATCATTTGCATGAAAATAACAATATAATATCGATAATACATTATAAGATTGAAAACAAAAGTACCAACTTGTAACAAAACACATCAAATTCATTTCTGAACCAGGAATGACTTTTCGAGAATATTTCTGCGTAGGGTTGTCGTCTACATGTGCTAAAATGTACAACATCTAGCTGAAAGGCTAAAATATTATTCAAAGCCAAATCCTCAAAAATATTCAGGGGCATGCACAGGGCGTAAAATGGGTTAGACGATAGAAATCATATATATTGTTAATGCTGTTGTAACTGAAAATATAAATGATGTGTGACAAAATGATTTATATTGTAATACAAAATGCGCAATTATATCAAATGTATATTTTTTCTATTATAAGAGTAATTTTTTCATATGTGAAGGGAGATTTTATTAGCCCATTCTCTTGATTCTGATAAATTCAAGATCAGTTCAGAAAAATATTTTAAACAGCATCGAGTGAGATAAATAAATGTTCGTTGCAGAAGAATAGGCACTGTGTTGGAGTTGTGGCGATTGCTCACATTCTGCAGCAGAATGTTGCTGTAACACTTATGGAAATAGGCTCTTGACACGTTTATTTTCAACGGAAGCACTTTTCTTCAACCCAAAATGGCCGAAAATATTTTTTTTGTAGCTTTTGGTGTTTTTTCCCCTTGCTCGCCAAAATATATATATATAAATTTTCTTTGAAATCACTATTCTGGGTGTTCTATTACTTTTTTCGATCCCTGTGTTACTCTTACTTTTTTCCCTTTCTGAACCCTATACATTGAGATCTGAAATGGCGAATGGGCTGCTCTTTTGAGAAATCGAAAGTGCAAAACGGAAATAAATAAAGTGAGCTTCAGGACTTGTACTGGGCAGATGGTTCTGCGATTCTCATACGAAATAAGCCGCATAAAAAAGAGTGTTTATGTACGTCATTTCCTTTGAAGTTTCCCAATACGGTTTGGTTAACATTTGCTTTCGGCGATGTTTGCTAACTTATTTTTTAAAGGTGGAAAACGTTCCTGTTCGGTGAGAGACAGTATATTTTTCCTGATCTCTCCGTAGATAGATGGTTCTTAAGATAAAGTTGGAAAATGGCTATACCCCATTTTATACGCGTCTCACATTCTCAGAATTCCTGTGTATTTTTGTAAGGAAAAAAAAAATTATGCCATGAAAAATTCTTGGTAGTAGTATCGGAAACATTTCCGTTTTTCGAAAGAATAAACGTTATGCAGTTGCACATATATCGAACGATCGTTTGATTCTGACTTTAGTGATGTTTCGATTGAAAACTATATCATGAAAATGTTATTTTTGATGCTCATCTTACACTTTTCAAAATTGAATTCAATTTTATATCATTTACATGTTATTCATATCATGTCATTTGATAAATAAAAGAGTTGGATTAATTTTCATGCACAATAAATAATTCACTTTACTACATCTCACTAAATATTTTTGATTGGATTTGATTCTTTTATTTTCAGTAATTTCCGATTTATTATAAGTAATGATAGAAATTTTTTTATGTCTGGAGTCCGGATAAAATGCACTAAAATATTTTGAAATACTCTCTGAAATATGCAAATATGCTTTTAAAATGCAAAAATGAGCATTTAAGAAACCTAAAATGTGCATTAAAAATCCGGAAAAAGTTAAAAAAAACTCAGATATGTTTTTAAAAAATGCATATTTCATAATTCTTATGGTCATTATTCATATATATATATATATATACAAATACCTTTAATTTTTTTTTCAATTTGGTATTTTTTATTTATAGCTTCTCAGTAGCCAAATACCAATAATAAAATAATTTGTAAACTAATTCTAAAAAAGCTAACACTTTTGGCATATTTCTGGAAACAGCGTTAGAATATACGGTTGATATATAGCCGTATGAAAATCTGTATTGATTCGCTAAATACTATTCGTATAATTATAGAAAAAAGGTACTGAGCTTGAGAAACCTTCAAAAACAAGCACTAATTTGGAATGTTCTTTGATTTCATTCATTTATATGCATTAATGCTAAAAGAGGCTACGAATGCGTTTGCATATAACCCGGGCTCGATTTACCTCTAATAGGAAAAGAAATCTCAACGGAAAAGGAAAAAAAGAAAGATACATAACATTCCCAACGTGTTTCGATACAAAAAATGGGTGTTGCTCCAGAGGATGTATATAATATGACCAGTGCGTCACACTGACTGGGGATCACGCTTTGGCTGATAACCAAATTTTAATCCCAGTTGATCAGCAGAAAAATGCGGCTGCTGAAAAGTCAAACGTTGTAGTCGATGGGGAGACTTATTTTTCCGCTAAGCGACCGGGAGTGAGGTTTTGGTAACCGACCCAACTGGGATCTCCGGTCAACGCACTGTATTGGTAATATTATATTTATCCTCCGGACACGACGCTCATAGCGTGTCGAAATCCATTAGGGATTTCGTGTACTTGCTCTATTCGTTTGTCTCCATTTGTGATCATTGAGGTAAATAATTATCAATTCTTCCAAAATTGTTTATATTTTCAATTTATCAGTCTTGATTCTTTCTAGATTTTAAATCCAATTATATTCCTCATAATAATCAATGAAAACAACAATAATATAACAAATTATTGTAGTAAAATGATAATATAATAAAATATTAATCTGGATGTGCTGCATACGTATTTAGCTTCATTTATGACGGCGTTTATGAATTTTTTTTTAAATTTATGATTTACTACTTCTTTTACAGTAAATAAAAGTTTGTTATATAAATGAACGAATTTGAGTAATACTTCTAGAAATTTCTTTGAACTAATGGTCCTTCTGTATTTATCATTACGGGAATGTACCGGTGCATTTACGGTAATTAAAATTCCTGAAATGTATGTTTTTAAAATAATGAATTCCCGTGTAAATGTCATTCGAAGAAAAATATAAAATAGTTTCTATTCTCAAATTGCATACTGAAGTGTTTTTTTTTATGTTTCTATTTTCTATTTCTGGTATTTTTTAATATCAAAAATATATTAAAATTTGATTTTCTGGATTTCCCTAAATTAAAAACTTAAATAAATGAAAATATTACGAAAAGAGTGATGAGAATCATATCATATATTTTTTCATAGTATATACAGTATTTTCGCACTGAAAATAAAGACTGATGTGGTACCTTATTTGTTCCTTTATTCAAATTGGGACTGGTTCGATTAATCGAATAATCGGGTCGGTTAATCGATCAATTGTTGATCGCAGTTGAAAAGTTTAGTTGAGTTAATCGATTGGATCAATACGATCAAAATTCGATTGAAATTGTTAATAAAAGTTTATAATTTTTTACTTGATTTATTTGACTAAACAGATTAAATGTCTTCAATTACTTCCTATAAGTAACATTTCAGATAAGTGACCGCATTTAAAAATATTCGAATCAATATATTGATCAAATTTTTCTGCATGAGGAAACACGGCAATTCAATGAAAACTAGTGATGATTTCTAAAATTATTGATGAAAAACAAAAAAAAAACAACAAGATCCAAGTTAAGAAATTCCAGAATACGAAAAGCATGTTCAGCATGTTATCCTCCTTATGCCATAGACACCAGATAGTTGGATCAGTTACTTTGCCAAGTTTTTCCAGGAACGAAAATGGAACGAAACCAGGATTCTCTATTGAAACACATTTTACAAAACATTTTAAGAGCAAAACTTCTAGAGTAACATGGGTAGAGTAAACATTCAAAAGTCAAGAAAAATGTCAAGTTCTAGGTATTTCCACATTCATGTTTTTGGCAAAGGGGTCGATATTCAATAGCTTCCAGCGGGCGGCCTATTTGTTAATCTATTTCTAAATTTGTTCACATCCATTCAATGGATAGATGTGTGAAATGAATGGAATATGTCTTTTTATAGAATCAATTAATATCACATAGTTACCAACACTATATTTGCTATAAATAAACAGCATTCAAAAATATTCAGTTAAAATTCGATTATTACTGAATCAATTTTTTTTTGACACCATCCAAAATTTTTAATTTATTCACAGCTGTAATTAAAATATAATGATGCATTAACTATATAGTATAATGTATAAATAAATAAATATATATGTGTATATATATATATATATATTTGTGGAGAATATAAAATATATTTTTCGTCTGTAAAATCTATTGTGTATGCAAAGACGAATTAGAAACATTAAGTATTTTGTAAACTCATAATTTCATCCCTGTTTCCGATTTTTTTTTTAATTTTAAAACTCTAAGAAAATTTAAAGGGTAAATGATTTTATTTTAATGCTGTTTAATAATATACTTTTCCGAGAAACTCATTATATTTAACGGCAAAAGATATCACTATATCTCCCTTGAAGATACCATTTTTTTTAAGGAAGTAGGGGTTCTTTCTGTTTTCAACAGGTGCGAACTGAGGGGTAGAGGGGAAATTGTTCCATTGAAAAATCAACTTCACGTAATATCTGGGATTGTCAATTATAAAAAAAAAATCGCCTTTACAATAGGCGAGATATAGCGCCAATGAAACTCAAGATGTTAAAACAAATAGTATTATTAGAAACAAAGATGCCTTATTGTTACGCCGTCTCTTTTCCATATGCTTCTACTCGGAGACACGGTTCGATTAGTTAGGGATAAGTCTAGATAAATGTGTCGCAAAACTTTTTTCTCCAACGGGGGCTGTGCATGTGGGGAATAGCTTATCTTCTGATGTCGAGAATTTTCCCATGATAGATGTTTTCAAGCAGAAATATGATGAGTGGGAGTAATCGAGAAGGTATCCATACTTAAAGATTGACAACCATATTTCTTTGGTTAGATGCTTTAGTTGTTTAGTTACTTTTTCTGGCTTATAATATTTTTTGGGCAGCTTTATTTAGGCTATGAAAACTATATTTACATGGGTTTTTCTAATATTATTCATTTTTTATATTTATTTGTTCTACCTTCCTTTTTCCAGCCACCTTGTTGGGCAATTTGCCTTTGAGTTTTCTGATTTTATATTCGTATAGTATTTATCAGTGCTAGGATAGACCAGACTTTGTCGCGCAATGTTTTTCACAAAAACTTCTTAAATATTGAATGGTACTAGATGAAATATAAAAACGTTCATGTACCGTGCAGAAGTTTTGGTTTTAAATGTTAAATTATGATGTTTATGCATACAAGTAACGAAATTTTTCTTAATATTTTTAAACCTGTGCAACCTTGATGGTTACGACACTGTTATTTCATGTAAAATAAACGAATTTACCCTCTTCAAACCTGAGCCAAAACTAACCATTCGCTTTTTCTCCCGATTCATTTGTGTTTATTGTATATGAAAATTTCCTTTAAAAAGAGAAAGAAATATATATATATATATAATATAAACAATATATATATATATATATAAACAATTAACTAATTAATTAATAATTAATTTGGATATCTTTACTTAGACTATTTGAGTAAGGTATCTTCATGCATATCTCAAGTGTTAACTTGAAAAAAATAATGATTGAAACAATTAAAAACCGTAAAAGCGAGAAACATACATATTTCTCCAATACTGATATCTCTACTGCACTATCAACGGAATTAAGTTTAGAGTTTTTAAATACCGGAAAACAGGAAATAGGTGAAATAGGAATGAAACTTTGTTGTGTAAAAGCACAAACATATATCCCCCATCCCATTATATTCACCATGTTAGCCAACGGAAAAATTAATTGGGAACGAAAAATTCTTTTGTAAGCCAAATAGGGGAATATGCTTGTGATTTTACAAATTTCCGCTCCTATTCACCCCGTTTTACGGTACTATGAAACCAAAGAAAAACTCTTTACAACACCAGTTTGAAATATTATACAGGGTGTTCAGTAAGTGCTAGCACGGCCTTTATCTCATCAACCGTGTGTCGTTGAGGTATGATTCAAATTAAAAAAAATGCTCAACAGGCGTTCAAAAATTACCCTGTACCAGTTTTTGAGAGTGAGAATACAGTGTGTCACAAAATAAAAAAACTCATTTTTTATGCGGTCCCCCTTTTATTTGCTCTAACTTTCAATTAGATAGTTATTGTCCCGTCTCTCCTGATGCCAAGAAAAAGAAAATCACGTTTCTATTCACTAAGAAATTTGAATTAGAAAAACGGAAGAATTTTGGGAAAGCACAACGTTCAATGCGGAAAAACCGTTTTACCCCTCTCGTTTAACGCTGTAATTCGTCCGCATTTCGAATTCAAATATATCAGAGGATATTGCATTTAGAAACATGAGATTTTTTTTGTTGGCATCAAGAGAGACAGGGCAACAACTTTCTAACTGGAAGTTACAACACAGGGGACCGAATAAAAATTCAGATTTTTTTATTTTTTATGCACTGTATTTTCGCTCTTAAAACTGGTACGGGTAAATTTTTGAACGATTGTTGAGCGTTTTTAACCTGGAATCACACCTTTACGACGGATGGTTAATGAGGTACAGGCCGTATTAACTCTTACAAGACACCCTGTCCAGCAGCCTAGTATAAGTTTCAAGCTAATAAAAAAATGAATCAGTGTTGAGATTTAACGTCTCAAAAAACATTTATTCATAAAATTGATTTACAAGACAAAAAAATAGAGAAAAAACTATATTTTTAAATTTGATCAATGCTTGTTAGTTTTTTTTCGGGACAATGTGGGATTTTGTAATTACGGGACTTCTGGTAGTCTCAAATAATGACTTTTTTTCTTAAATTACTGAATAGAAATGTTTATGTAACAGAGTGGAACGCTAAATATTCTTAGTGCTGATGTTGGTACGGATTTTGAAATAATTGACTTCTACTGACCCTAATGATTGATTATGAATATACGGTAAGTTTAAAAAATAATGTGCATCATTTTTATGTAAATTGAACAGCTGATTATAAAACAATGCAATACAGTACAGATTACAAGAAGGTGAAGTAGAAAGACAAGAGAAAGTAAGTAAATCTGGTATGGAGGAATTTTACATAAATCACGCACATGGTTAAATATTGATTCCATACATTAACACGTTATCCTTTCAAATTCTCTGTCACAGTGTCGACAAGCTGACGATCACTACAATTAACATCTTGGGTACATATGACATAAGAAGACATCGCGAGAAGATCTCGCGAAACCCCACATGCACTTGCCGACTATGGAAACCTTCTCATGCCCGATCGATTTTGACATGAGATCCAATTAGAGCTGTCTTCGAAAATTAGTTCCCAAAATCTTGGCGGTCTCTTGAATCACCAACGCTAGTCTCTAAACATTTTGTTCTAATGAAGAATCTGCAATTTTATTCGATAAACAAAGTTAGATAATTTGATATTAAGATCCCGGAGAGGTTTTATAGCCACATGATGAGTCTTTTAATTAATAAAACTCATCAAGTGTTTCGAATTTCATCACAGGCCTTAATTAAGGACAGTGGACTTGAATACTTTTGAATGTAAACGTGCATGAGTTGAAGATTATCAAACACATACAGTATCTTCGAGTGAAAAATGTGTTGATTGTGTTAAATCTGTCAATATTTTATGAACCGGATTCTCTCTTAACTTTATCTCACCTATTGCTTGTGGTACAACCAATATAAATATAAGCTGTGGTTATATACAGAGTGATTCTAAATTAATAGGAAACTTTTTAAGAGGTCATACAAGACCCCCCCCCCCCATACATGCATTTTGATCATAGAACGTAAGGTCGAATGGCAATAGTAAGGCCGTAGAATGTGTTTTCACAGAGTGCGCAATAGTACTTCACCAAAACCAAATATACTTTTTACTGACAGATTTGCTGCAGTAAGTGCAATCAACCATTGGATGGTGAAAGGTATTGTTATGTGATAGGCCTTCTCATGATGCACACTGGGTAACACAAATTCTACAAAAGCCTTTATACCGCGCGATCATTGTTTGGCGCAACATGACCTTGATGGCTCTTCCGTGAATAAAAAACAAACTCCAATCTAATCCGAAGCGACTGCTTGATAGCACTTATTGCAGCAAATCCGTCGGGAAAATGTGATATTTGTGTTTTTGGTGAAGCACTGTCTAAAAACACCACCTTTTTATATTGCGATTCGACAGCACATTCTACGACCAAAAATGCTTGTTTAGGTGTCTTATATCACTTAATAATTTGTCCCATGAATTCAGAATCACCCTGTATATAAATGATTGACTAACCTTAATGTTATTTATACCCTAACAAAGTCTAATATCAATAAATTTCATAAAAACCCAAGGTGGGGGATTTAACACCCTAACAAATATTAAAAAAATGTCGGTGATAAAATGGTGGTGTATATGAGATAATTTATATGAAATAAAATAATTACTTTTCATTGATATTTATGATTAAAACTTCTAGAACGACGGGAATTCCGAAATGCATGGAAAAAAATGACGAAAGGCGGTCATTTGCAGTACACAATGGAAGAATTTTTGAATATAAATTATTTTTCTTTACCGACTTTCTCTTTAAAAAAAACATCCATTCAGTTTCTTCAACTTATTTTTTCAAACAAATCTCTGTTCATGTGTCAATTCCTTTGGAAATTTTGGACAAAATGGCTTGTTATGACAAACACTTAGTCTTATGTCCTGTCGCATTAAAAATCTTTGAGCTCTGGTGATTCATGACTTCATTTTCAGTTTAGCTGTCCCCTCACAAGGTTTGTTTTACAATCCAAACCTTGTATTTATTTGCGAAGAAATAGCATTTGCGGAATAAAAATATTATGAATAGCTGTCAGTCCTCGAATATTGGTGCCGTGGTAAGATGCTTGTCTTCCTCAATGGCAACCATAACCGGCAACATGCATTACATGCGCAACAGTTGTCCATGACGTGGTTTGTTCGCATCGATTGATGAAGAAACATACGATTTCCGAACTAAAAAAGGCAGTAGCTCAGAAGAGCACTATTATATCGGTGACCATAGTAGAAAGTCAGTCAATGAGTGAGCCGCAGTGGTGGTCGAGTGGTCATAGTGACGGACTCGCGTCGTGAGGTCCCGGGTTCAAACCCCACCGTCACCACAGTGGTGGTCAGCTGAAGTTGGTTTTCTGTGGTTCCCAACTTTAAGGCGCGAATGCGAGCCGATCTCCCCTTTAAAATGTCTCGCCACAGAGAGAAACATACCTAAAAACAGTACAAATTATAATTCAATCATAATACATCACTCCACATCTGAAAGCAATCACTGAAAATCAAACAACACTCCATACGCACTCAGACTTTGTGTGTGTTAGCCACACACACAGAGTTACACTTCCAGCACAACTCACTAGGAAGTAAACTGCGCCCATAGGTGGTGATGGACCTGAGTTGTGCTCGGTTTTTAAGAAAGTAAAATCAATGGTTGATAAAAACGTGAAAAATGAAGAATCTCTTTGTCATGTTTGAAATGCTTCTTTTACTTCCCTCGAAAAACGCAAAACAACAAAAAATAACAAAATAGGAATTTATATAACAATTAATAGGAATTCCACATTTATAACTGCGGTATTCACTGAGATATTCGAATGTAAATTCTCTGAGAAAAGATTAAAAACTTCATGAATTATCGGAAAACCCTCTTTCCTCTCATTTATGGTTTTCCCCCAGTTTTACACGATTTTGAATTCAATTATATCAGTGATTTATTGCACTTAGGAACCTGAAATTTTTTTTGGCATTACAAGAGACAGGGAAACAACTTTCTAATTGTGTTCAAAGTTGTGTGTCCAAAAGTTATATTTTTGTTTTAATAACTATGCAATCCCTTGTAATATGAATGGCGTATCTGAGATCCGCACGTTATTTTGATATTTTTTAAAAGTATGCTTCTAGGATCAACGGTTGGTCAGTAATTTTCCGTCGTGATGTTAACTGTGCACTCTTTATACTAAAAGATCAGCAAATATATATAAAACACGATAAAACATTTATTTCTTCATTATTCACGTTCACATACCAAAAAAAAAAAAATTCAATTCCAGAATATTCCATTTTTTATAATCATATTATTGCAAAATCTGTATAGATGTCAAAATAACCACCACGGTCGAAACAAATTATTTATACCAGAAACACGCATAAAGGAGTATGAATTTTAATTTTTTCTAATTCTTAATCACGATTTCCAATCATAAACTTTAGTTTTATATTCATTTCTAAATGAGTAAACGTTATGGATCATATAATAATTGCTGACATATCATCTATAAACGATGAAAGTGATATAACTATATCATATTCATCAATTTGACATGAATGCCCAGTTCGCCATTTTCAAAATTGAAGAGTAAAAAAAAACAGTAAAAATACAGTAAAACCTCGAAAGGTCGTCAGCTCATGTTATAGAAAAGTTATGACGACTTAAGCGGTGTGACGACATAAGCGAAGTGCCGTCAGTTTCAATGCCCAATATTGTGAAAATCGTATAAATTTAAAGTAATATAATATTTATTAGAATATGAATCAAAATTTCAATGTTAATAACATATATAGATTATCAAAAAAATACAAATCAAATTTTTTTACCTTTTTTTGAACTTTTATTACTTAAATTATTGTGGAAGAATATAATAGTGCACTTTGATTTATACTAGTAAGCTTTAAGTAAGACTAATCAGAACAGCTGTGTTAAATTAGTTAGCTTCTCTTCACAACATAACTCTACTGCACATTAATTTTAGAAATCAATGGAATCTAATAATTTTAGTGTTTTAATTCTTCATCAGTAGTTCATGATACAATTACATTTAGAGGGCGAATGGGTGGTCGTGGATGAGGTAGAGGGGGATAGTGATAGGGGTTTAATCATCGGCGATTCTATGGTTAGGGAACTTGGGAACCGAGTGTGTAGGGATTTTCGGGGTTTCGAGCGCTGTTGTCTTCCTGGGGGGAAGATTGGCAACGTTCGAGACGTTTTTCATCGCCGAAAGTTGCCCTTGCGGGTGATTCTGTGGGTGGGAACAAATCAGGTAGGAGCGAATATTAGTGAGTCTCTGTCAGAATACCGGGATTTACTATTATCCGCTAGGGAGGGGGGTTCAGATGTGGCAGTGATTCCAGTGCTGCCAAGGGGTAGTAGGGGATATAGGAGTAGGATCCACCAATTCAATATAGGCCTGAAGGACATTTGCTCCTCACTTGGGGTCACGTTCTTGGAGCTTCCCGCATTTACCGATAGGTGGCTTCGTTCGGATGGGATCCATCTAAATAAGAGAGGGGTCTGGGAGGTTTACGATAGTCTTAGGTCAGGTTTTTTACTCCCAGACCACGTAGTCGGGAATGCGGGTTAGTTAATGATAATCACAACAGTACTGACGGGGAATTACCCACCTCTGTCTTGGATGGCTTCTCGATTGACAACAAACCACCGGGCAAATTAAAATGTGTGTTAATAAATGCCAGGAGCTTGGGTAACAAGAAAGATTTTTTAGAAACTATGATTGTTGTGGAGGACTTGGATCTTATAGCCATTACAGAATCTTGGGCAAACGATGGGGATGAATCTTTCTTACACATCTCCGGATACGATACTTTTTTGAGAAATAGATCTGATAGGAAAGGGGGTGGAGTGTTGATATACGTGAAATCATGTTTGAAGGCTAGAGAGTGTAACGTGCAGAGAAGTGATATTGAAACCATATGGGTTGAACTTGAGAACAAAAGACGTCATAAGCTTATTGTTGGGGTTTGTTACAATCCACCGAATAGGGATCAAAACTATATCGCCAAAATGCATGATGAAATTTCCTACATGTGTAAGCGAAAGAGGGTTCTCATACTAGGGGATTTCAATTACCCGGGTATTGATTGGGAGAACCTTTCATCTGGAAATCAGTATGAAAGAGACTTTCTTAAGTTGGTGCTCGAAAATTTTTTGTATCAGCATGTATCAGAAGCCACTAGGGGTACTGCTATTTTGGATTTAGTTCTTACTAGTTCTGAGGATCTAGTTGAACATGTTTCGGTGGGGGAAGAGTTTTCTTCCAGTGATCATCGTATCGTCAGATTTCTCTGTAACTTTTCCTCGGGTAAGGTTGATAACAAAAGACTGGTTCCTTGTTTTCGGAGAACTAACTTTGATGTTTTGCGAAGAAGGTTAGCGGAAGTTTTCAAAGACCGGTTGGAATCAGTAGGGGTGGTAAGTCAATGGGAAGAATTTAGTACGAAGCTGTCCTCTGTTTTGCACGACGTCATACCCTTTGTTCGAAAAAAGCGTGTTTGTACATCACACCCTCTATGGTTCACGGATAGCGTGCGGAACCTTTATCTTGAAAAGAAAAGAGCATTCAGAGAGTATAAAAGTAGACGAGGTGACCTATCATTGTTTACTGATAAAAGAAGACTGTTGAAGAAAGCGATAAGGGATAGTAAAAAGCAAGTTGAATCTAGGTTGGCAGATAACATTGGCTCTGACCCAAAATCATTTTTTCGATACGTCAATAATGGATGTAAGGGGACAGTTGGCCCCCTCTCGATAGGAGGCTCAAAAGTAGAGAGCAATGTAGGCATGTGTAGTGCTTTCAATGACTTTTTCGCGTCGGTTTTTAATGGAGATAATGATATTCGATATACGGGTGTTGCATGGGGTAATAAAACGCTCAACGATATTCAAGTGGAAGACGTGGAGGTCCTAAATCTTCTAAGAAATGTATGTGCAAGCAAAGCACCAGGACCAGATGATATCTATCCCAGGGTTCTCAGGGAAGGTGCTAATGAATTGTTGGGGCCAGTCGCACAGATATACAGGAGTAGTGTTGCTGAGGGTATCGTCCCGAGAGATTGGAAACTGGCTAACGTTGTTCCGATATTTAAGAAGGGTAGTAGAGAAGTGGTGTCTAATTATCGTCCAGTGAGTTTGACGAGCTCCCTCTCGAAAATTTTGGAAATTATCATCAAAAGGCAGTTTGTGAAGTGGATAGACGAGAATAATGTATTGTCGGATAATCAGCATGGGTTCAGGAAGGGGAAGTCATGTGTAACTAACCTCCTTTGCTTCTATGATTACGTGACTAAGGCTTTGGGTAAGAGCAAAAATGTCGACGTTGTTTACCTTGATTTCCAGAAGGCATTCGATCGGGTCCAACATGGCAAACTCTTGAAGCGTTTACAGGAGATTGGAATAGGGGGCAACTTGCTGAATTGGATAGAATCGTGGTTAAGAGATAGGTCGCAACGAGTTATGGTGAACGGGGAATTCTCTGGTTGGACAGACGTCACAAGTGGAGTTCCTCAGGGAAGTGTCCTTGGCCCCATACTTTTTTCACTTTTTATCGATAAACTCGATCAGGGTATCGATGGAATTACTAGCAAATTCGCAGATGATGTGAAGCTAATGGGGGTAATCGGGAATGAAAGCGATAGGGAGTTGCTCCAGACCAACTTAAACAAGATTGCAGCATGGGCAAATGAATGGAGCATGACGTTTAGCGTAGATAAGTGCATGGTCGCTCATTTTGGTTCGAACAACCCACGGTTCTCTTACGAGTTGAATGGTGTCACTATCCTGGATGCAACTAGAGTCACCGATTTGGGAATTCTCATTGACGAGCGACTTAAGTTTTCTGAACATTGTTCAGCGGTTGTCAAAAAATCGAATAGAATGCTTGGTCTCATTTTCAAAAAGGTCTCTTCGCGTTCTCCTAAAGTCATTCTTCCTCTTTTTCGAGGCTTAGTTCGTCCTGGACTGGAGTATGCTGTAAGGTTTTGGAGACCATACCTACAGAGGGACATAGACTTGGTTGAAGGGGTGCAGAGAAGAGCTACGCGTGTCCTTATTGGCACACAGGGCTTGAGTTATGAAGAAAGACTTCATTTTTTGAATATGTTTACATTGGATGAACGCAGGTGTCGAGGAGATATGATCGAAGTGTTCAAAATTTTCAATGGGATGGATAGGATGGACCATGAACTTTTAGTACACCGCCAATCGACTGCTTTTACAAGGGGACACCAGTATCGATTGGTGAGGGACAATGCAAGGTTATGGTGTCGCAGGGAATTTTTCTCCAATAGGGTTGTTAATAAATGGAATAGCTTACCCCCGGAGGTAGTAAATTGTAACACAATTGACACGTTTAAAAAGAAATACGATAAACATGTTGGGGTAAATCGAGAAGCTATCCATTCTTAGAATAAGACAACCATAAGTATTCTTTATGGGCATTGTATAATATTTTATCATGTGTATATATTGTTTGTAATTTGTGTTAATTGCATTTTTAATTGGGTTGCTGTATTTTTGAAACATATGACAACCATATTTTTATGGGCATCTTTTTATCAGCCACCTCGTTGGGCATTTTGCCTGTTGTGGCGTTGTATTTGTATTTGTATTTGTATTTGTATAATTACAAGGTAATCTCAAACACAGGTTACACTTTTGGCTTGAGGTGGCCCTGGGCAGGGAAAAGCACACATTAAAAGACCTCAACTTTGGAAAATATATTTGGTTTTTCAACCAAGATATTTTGTTTGAATCTGAAGCCCTAAATTAGTGGGACCCATGCAGGAATCATGTCTAGCTCCAACAATTCCTAACGTTTCAGAAACTTTACTGGGCAAATGAGGTCTCAGCGTAACTTCGTTACTTAAACTGTTACGTTTTGGTACACAAGCTTTCATGACAACTTTTAAGCATATGGCAATGCTATTAACAAGCTTTTTTTTAAGGGAGCCATAAGAGTAATCTGTTCTTCTCTCTCAATTTTTTTTCATAGTGACGAGTAAACGGGAATTTAATAACCTTGTTCTCTAGAAAGCTGGACGGGCATGAAGGAAAACGACGACTTAATCGGAATGACGGCTTATTAGGGTGACGAGAAAATCAAACCGATTGATCAAATTCATACCTTTACAATATTCAAACATTTAGCACTGCTATATGACAGATACTAATACTGATATATTTATAGAAATTACTATTATGCTCATGCATATTATGATGAACGTTATTATGATATTTGACTTCTCTCCATGTTGATATGTTGTCGTATAAATATCATGCGTGAGAATATTTATTGACAGTCATCACGGTTGTTGATGCAATAACACACAGTGTACAATTCCTGAAAGACTTGAGTAAACTATAATGGTTATAAACTACAAACGTTAATGTCAGAAATTCGGATACATTTATATTATCAGTCATACCACAGAATGCGAATAATTTCAAGCAATAATGAAATATTTTCGGAAACATCATCATCATCATCATTTCGAAAATATTCATCTTACTAATTATATTGATTTTCCGTTCATATAATGATGATAAAAATGAAAGTATATTGCTATCATATCAAATTTAAAATATTACAGCCATTATGTTCCAAGCACACAATAGAGACAAATTTCCAATTCAAACTTGACAATGGAAGTACCATGAAAATAATTATTTTGATACTATTTAATTATGCATCAAATGAATACGAATTCCATTTTCTCTTTCTTTTCGGCTGGACTAAAAATACTTGTTTTGTGTGTGCAGTGAGTGATGATCATTTCGGTGAAGTAAATTCATTATTTTTCTCTCCTCGCTGTTTTATTTTATTTTTTTTCATAAGAGATAATCCATTAAATATCTCGGGTTCTGTGGCATGATGTCTTTCTTGATAAATTTCGCTTTTCTTCGCTGAGAATTTTTCCTCTCGCTTTCTTTATGCCTCGTCCGTCACGCTATGACAACGTTGCTCTTGATGATGAATGAAGCTTCCCTCCAGAAACCACGCGTATAATCCCCACCGTTCCAAGGCATTTTTAAGAGACACTTACTTAGTATGTGCGATGTTGTTAATGATACGTCAACTTATATCTCGCATCACACGGAGATTTGTTTCGTTAGAATTTCTTTTCTTCTTCCTATACATTATTATTTTATTTCTATAAATATTTTAAATTGTAATCTGCAGTACATGGGACTTTGTATCGTTAATTAGATTATTCAAATTGAATGAATTTTGCATATGATTCTAGGGTTTCTTCAGAATAAGCAGTTGAAGGTTACATCAAAAAAGATTAGCTTTAATTTTTATTTCACTTTGTTATTCGGCACGTGATGCTGTAGAAAAAAAATTTAGTCGTTAAAGCTCTTGCTCTGAAATTCTCAACCCTCGACATTTTCAATACTGAAATTGTGTGTTTTACTTGGTTGCCTATCAACGTGCGTGTCTGAAGGTACGCATGCGAATTCGCATGATCTGAAAATAACTTTCAATCGAGATTTAAGAAAATTATAAACAAAACACGATGTTACCTGACAGGACAGATGTTCACCAGTGACGCACAGTCTCACCCTTGTATCTAGAATCATCCAAAGAAGAGTGAAAAGATGCATGATGGACATAATAAGATAAAACAAAAATTTTATACTACAATAAGAATCCAAACTGAGGTATGTGGTGCCATGGAGCATATAAAATATTTTAATCTTAAATTTAATATTTTAGTTTTCCCCACGTGGACACATAAATAGCAGACATTCCAATAGGCGGGCTTAAACACAAATACAGACACAAAGGCCACAACAGGCAAATTGTCCAACGGAGTGGCTGAATGAATGAATGAATCAACGCCAGAAATATGCTACTGGACTTATCCCGTTGCGGAGATATCTTCCATCCCAGCTTCGTGGCAGAGTCTGGAACAGACCCAACGGGGTGGCTGGAAAAAAATTTCCATAAAATATGGATTCAAGTATATTTAAACAACCCAATAGAAAAAGCAATGATGGAAACCAATAATTATGATAAAATATTAATATGCTGTACATACTGCCAATAAAAAAGAATATGATTGTTCTATCTACATATGGATAGATTCTTGATATTTATCCCACTTTGTTTATCTTACTTCTTTTTAAAAATGTGAATTCACGACCCCGGAGGTAAGTTTTTCCATTCTCTCATTCACAACCCCATTAGAAAAAAAGTTTCCTGCTATACCACAACCTTTAGTTGGATGTCCCTTACCGATCGATACTGGTATCCCCTTGTAGTAGCGGTTGCCTGACAGTGTATTAATAACTCATGGTCCATTCTATCCATCCCGTTGAAAATTTTAAACACTTGAATCATATTCCCCCTCCGGCACCTACGCGTTAATTCAATATAAATATATTCAAGAAATCCAGTCTTTCTTCTTAGCTCAAGCCTTGTGTGCCAACAAGAGCACGCGTAGCTCTTCTCTGCACACCCTCAACCAAATCTATGTCTCTCTGTAAATATGGTCTCCAAAACCTAGCAACATACTCCAGTGGAGGACGGAGAAGCGGAAGAATGACTTTAGAAGAACGTGAAGTAGCCTTTTTAAGGAATGAACCAGCATTTTATTCGTTTTTTTTACCACCGCTTAACAATGTCAATGTGCAAGGTAAATTTGCGCGAACACGAAACGAGCACAATTTTGATAAAATAAATATGTTTGGGCTACACATACTCTCAGAACACACATCCCTGCATGTACCTATTCGTTGGAAGTTCCGCAGAGGAATATGAAAGAAGTACATATACGGTTAAGTAGTAGTAGATGTGATTTTCGTAACTCTGAGAAAGAATATCAGCGTATAACGAATTCCATTCACTAATAACGATACTCTAAGGAATGGCAGGGTTTTCCTTTTCCCCCTTGAATTCCGATTTATTCTCGTTGGTTTTTCGTATCTATGAGTGACATTTTTAATTTTTTCCCAAATAAATCCTTAGAATGTTTATTTAAATTCTGACATCTAAGAAAAATATTCTGCACATATTATACAATAGCAGCGTATATTATACGCATTAAAATAACACCATGTTTTATCTTAGTTTATAATCCGCGAATTATATATGCAGAATATTACGATACACATTCCTGAAGTCACTAGAAAAAGTCAACCAAAAGTAACATTTCACTGAAAAAAGAGAGTTGACGCTTCTCTCAATCATTTAAAAATAATGATGTTTTCGAACGTAACGAATTTTACAAAAGACAACATTATAATCTGACTAGAGAGGGAAACGTTTTACCGTACCTTTACTTAAATTAGAATAGTTTATCCACCCATTCAACAACAATCTTAGACGGATAAATTTGCATTATTCATGTCACTCTAATCTACGAAACATTTCTTCTTCTTACTGATAGCACATGAAGAAAAAAGTCCAGTACAAACACAGAACTCCCATGTTTGTGTAGAGTTTTTGTATTTCATGTAGTTTCGATTACACATTATTTGCATTTTGCGTATTTTATTACCGTATATACTTGTGTATAAGCCGAGTTTTTAGTGGAAAAATTCGTTCCTCAAGTGGGGGGTCGGCTTATACTCGGGTCAGTTTTTGATGAGAAAATATCGACCCCCCGCAATCAGTAGTCATTTTTGTAGCGGTGTTCGAGAAGTCATCATTTTTGGTAGAGGATATGTTCAAACCTCACAGAACCGATAATGTCGAACCCGAGGTAAAGAGATCGAAAACATCATTGCCTCTGATAACAGGTGGGTTAACGTCGATTGTACAGCCTTTAGATGTGAGCATCAACAAGCCTCTATAAGACTTAAGAATTTGTGGATCGAATGGATGAGTTCCGTTACCTTGGAGAAACCTGACATTGGCCTAGTGCCAATGGGTACATAATGCGTGGAATTCTTTCCCGCAGAAATTATCATCCAATCCTTCAAAGAGTCTTGCATCAGCAATGCGATGGACGTAACTGAAGATGATATCCTCTTTGAAAGTGACAATGGCGATGACAGCCCAGATGAGGATAAAAAAGAAGATGTTGCACCTACCTATGGTGATCTGATGGATTACGATTGGAGACTGAGAAGAAAGGGATTAAAAAGTTTGAATCATTTTCTATTGTAAATTTCCGAAAGCTATTCATTTTGCATGAAAATATAAGATTTTTTTTTCTCTAAAATGAACGGTTGGGGTCGGCTTATACACGGGTTATCAATTTACAGCTGTTTTGGTGATCCTGAAGGGGGGGAAATCGGCTTATACACTTGTATATACGGTATTTTTAACTGTATTCCGTGTTAATTTTTATTTTCACTGAAACTGTAACTGGGTTTCAACCTGTTGATTTGTGTGTGTTTTTCTTTTTTTTTAATAAATAAATATTCCAAAAGCAATACTGACTTTCTCAGTAAAATTTGCAAGATACCTCGCCCATCCTGATGTTTTGTGTTTAGGCGCACACATTTCTGAGATATTTCGCCTCCTTAAAATACTTTTATTTCGGCAGTGATGAGCCGAGATATTTGGTAATTTTGCTTATCTTAATAGCATGTGTTCCACTCTCACCAACCCCCGAAATCAACTGCCACTTGCTTGAGTCAATTTCGTTCACATTTTGATGACAGAAAGGGAGAGATGGTGTTCGAATTATATATAAATTTTCCTTTCCATATGGTACGGTATAGTTTATATACACAGGGATATGAGAGGCACGATTTTGACTTCCTATTCTTTCCTATAGGAAAAATCTACTTTTCACTTCGGGAAATCAATTTTTTCCCCTCAAATACTATGAATATTTTTATACAATTTAACTCGAGCGTTAACCATTTCAATTGTTGGTTATTCTTCTGAAATTTTATGTTCAACAACATGCAGCATTTTAAAAATCACTAAAATTTACCCATATATTGTGTCATAATTTTTTTTTAATAATTTTAATGCAACATCTTCGTGTATAAATATGTAACACCATAGTGCTGAAAGGCACACGAAGACATTTGAATTACTTGTGTTTGGAAAAATGTTTCTTATCTAACAAAAAATCTTAGTTTTGAGGAAAAAAAACATTTTAGTGGAAAACCATATCCTATATAATGCCTGCCAGCAGCTTATATTAAAATATTTTTAAAATATTTCTAGTAAAGGTAGAACAAAAACTTCAACACAGACGCAGAAAATTGTATAGTATTTGAAAACTATAAAATTCGAAAATGTGTTTTTTTTTTTTTTTTGGAAAATTTGCGTGCACCAACCCCTCCAAGTTGGGCAATAAGTGTTTGAGAGGGCTATGCCAGATGAGTCATATTAAGACTTTTGTCCTTGTTGCTATACAAATCAACTCTCATCAAGAATAAGAAAAAATCTTGAAGGCGAAACTAAAAATCTACCTGAAAAACTTCATAAGCTAATGCTTTTCATCACGATTATTTCGATACGTTTAAAGCCGAGGACACTGCAGTTTCTCATTTTGGAGATGGCTTATGTGGCACAATAATGATTTAGTAGAAAAATATTCGTCTATTGCACTATTTAGAAAATTTTGAATCGATGATCGGCAAATTGAATAGAAAAGAATAATTCCGAATTTTTGTTTCTCATGGTTGAATTGATTCCACTGGATAGATATTCTTTTACAGGCAAGAGGAAACATATCGACCTTTTTCTAGAGCTTCATACTGTATCTGGAAACGCAAACGTTGACCTCGATTCGCAATAGTTTGATCTTGTCGATATCATCTGATATTTATTTCGTATAACGTCTGAAACTTATGTTCTTCGAGATTAATGTGAGGCAGGTCGTTTTCCGCTACATTCAATTGTCAAGTTTTTTCTAGTCACGAGGCATTTTTCAATACATTTCCGATATCATATGGCTATGACGATTATAGTTCCCACCACTTCATGCGCAGGGTGAGAACTTAAATTCGTATAATCTCAAATAACTCGTGAGCCATTAATAATAGAGAAACATACTTTCAATTAGGAAAAAAAAGCTGTATTGTACCGAGGTACAAAATTTAATGTTTTACACGATTCCCCTGTCTTTCAACTTCTAATTGAAAAAAAAAATTGTTTCTTGTTTCTCCTGAGCATAGAGCAAAAAATACATTTTTCTCTAAGTGAATTATTAGTTACGAGAGAGATGTTTAAATTCAAAAATCTCTTAAAATCAGAGAAAGAACATCATATATAAAAGGACAAGCTTTCTCTAAGCTATTTTTATGCTGAATTTTTTTTCTTTCATTTTTAGTCATTTTCTAATTCAAATATCTCACCTTATAATGCATTCAAAATCATTATTCTTCTTCATCCTCAGGAGAGACAGGCCAACAATTTTTCAATTGAAAATTAGAGGACAGAACGACCGTATAAAATAACAAAAATGACTGAGTAAATGTGACGTGGTACATATAATTAAAACGAATGATATATTTCAAATAGACATGCTATTCGGATACTGTTTAAAATTGAAAGTACGTTTCTATAGCCAACGGTTTATTTGAGATATTTGGGAATGGCTTGAATGAGTCATTTGAGCCGAAATCGACTTCAGTGTTCACATAGTATACATGGACATTATATTTGAACCGTTTCTATGTTTTTACCATATTTATTTATTTATTTGAATACACACAACTACAAGAAAACAAAATACATTTGTGTAAAGAATACATAATACTAAAAGCACGAAGGAAAAAAAATCAAATACGAATAGTGTATACAAATAAAATCAGACAAAAAGATGAAAATCATTAAAAACAACTACAAAACGCACACATTATACAAATTGTAGTACACATGAAATTACAGAATAACATAACATCTGCAACACGCTTTATAGAAGTACAAAACGGGTCGACGAATTCAGATTAAGCCATTGCACAAATTACTGAGTATTAGGATGACCTATATTGGTAGAAAAATACCTCAATGCAAAAGTTTTTGATGAAAGTGTTCTATGTTGAGGTACACTAAAATTAATCTATTGTTACAGTCAACAATCGACTCTTGATCAATAATTTATGAAGAATTACCAACACAAAGAAATGAGGCTTTTGCTCTACGCTATTGATCCTAAAGAAATTTTTAAGGCGTGTGACTGACAAAGATCTACAAGAAATGTCTGAATATATATAAAATAAATATCGCAAAAATCGATTTTGAACACTTTCCATTCGATTTATCTGTTTTTCATCACAGGGTGTCGGTATAAAACTTTTTTTATTTTATTTTAATCACTACAACCCCTTGCAATATAAATGACGTGCCTGACGTCCACACACACACACGTTATTTAAATAATTTTTCTAGTTGGAAGTATACCTCTTTTCTAGGATCAATGTTTCGAAGGAATTGCGGGGCACGGTGTTAGCTATGCGGCGTGTATATATAACTTTCAAAACAGCCTTACCGTCTATGTGAAGCTATGCATTTTTATCGGGAAATTTATACAAACATTATTAAACAGTTGACACACATTATTGACACTCATCCCTGGTCTAGTGCAGTGGTTCTCAACCTTTTTTTCCCCATCTTCCCCTTTCAACCATTTCTCATTCCTGTGGCCCCCTCGTGACCATGATTAATTTCCTACCTCCCCCCCCCCCCATTTTCCCGTTAAAAGACAATTATTCAAATATTGTTTGAAGTATAAATATGTGTTTGAATTTAATTAATTTTTAATTTATGAAAATAACGAAAAAGAAAAATAAACATAATACAATACAGTAATAAAAAATACATAATAAATTATTTCCAATCGATGCAAAATTTGCGCGTGAAGACGGCATAATGTCATCAGGTTAATGTACAGGTTGAATTTTGATTTATTTACAAATTGGCTTTTCTTTGGTACATTTGAATTTGGGTAAATCCGAATTTCAAAGTAGTCAGAAATTATAATCATATTTCGAATAAGAAAATTATTGGTTTATTGATTATAATTTCGATACGTTGAGATTTACATTCATCGTGAAAATCTGATGTCTCGTTGGACGACAAGCTATCTCCAAGTGGCTTTTTGGCTCATAATGTGGCCGCTGTCTCGCAGGCGAACAAAGCAACGTGTGAGTTGGCTTACACAATATTTCACGTGACAGTCACTACTACATGTAATGTACCGAGTGCATGGGTAACAAGATGTATGGTATTTTACTGGCAAACCGCGGTCACCCTATAGAAATACTTTCAATTAGAAAAATTATTCAAATTACATGTAGTACCCAGATATGCCATTCATGTTGCAAGGGTTGTATGCATTAAAATAAAAATTTTAACTTTTTATACGTACACCGTGTGTTCAAAAACCCAATTACAAAGTTGTTGCCCTGTCTCTCCTGATGCCAACAAAATTGTTTTATCGTCATTTAACATTTTGTTTTGGTTGGTTGTCGGCAAATAATTGTTACTGTCAATCATTGTCAATAAAGTGACACTGTATATATAAATAAATACATTTCCAAACCTTATAATTATTGAAAGCACAAGCTTATGACAAATGCTCTGGTTTTTATGATCTAAAGAAGAAACATTGTTGCTAATAACTCATTAGCAACGATGTTTCATCTTTAGATCATAAAAATCAGAGCCCTACTTATAAGAAATTGGATGAACACACAAAAAATATATATATATATTGTACTTGTTGTCGTGAAACTCTCAAAATATTTGATACTTCAAGTGCTAAATTTCATCTTTCAACTACTCAGATCCTTATGCTCAGTGTTAAAATATCCTGCGAACCCCAATCACAAAAACCAATCAAATCTTTATAATCTTTTACTTAAATAGGGAAAAAATTGCGCAAAAAAATATTCTATGCATTTTGTTTGTCACTGTTTTAATAAATTTCTTCACGGCCCCCTTATCAGCTCCCCTTTTGCGATTTTTTTCTTCATGGCCCCCTAGAATATCCTCGGGGGGGGGGGGGGGGCCCGGTTGTGAACCGTTGGTCAAGTGCATTATGTTCATATTATGAAATCGGTGAAACGAACTCAAAAAATTTATGGTGCTTCTTGTATTTACTTTTCATTTACTCTCTCTTTTTTCCGTTTACTTCTACAATTATTTCCCCTCTAAAATCACTCGTTAACTCTGAGCTACTATGGAAATCCTGATTATATGTGTAAATAAGCATTCTATATTAATAGTCACTTTTTTTTCTTCAAAACTTTGTGCGAAAAAATTACAAAGAAGAAAACTTCCTATAGTTTTTCCCTATAAAAAATTGGTTTCTGTGTAGACAACATACAATAATAATATTTAAATAACACATTATTTACTTTCCTATTCATTCTTCTTGTCGCTGTACTGTACGACGCTTCTATTCACCATTTTTGTTGAGAAAATACCTCCGGGCTGTGCGTTGCCACATGTTTTTAAACTGGAGTCTTTTCTAAAACTCAAAGTTCATTTCGAATTTATTTCGATTCTTTTGCGTTAGTTGGGGTTGCGTAATTAGACTTTTAAATGAAGTTCTAGTATTTTGCATTGCCCGAAATAACCTCTGGCTCTAATTAAGATCCTCTTGAATGAAGGAAACAGAATTGGATCCCCAAAAATTTCATTCCAAGACTTTATTCAACTTACTCGTAATGAAGAGAATGTGACTTCGAATTTTCTTCAGAAATTTTGTCTCGGGGATGAATATATTTGCATGCACACACTCACGCACACATACACACTAGGTCCTTCAAAATTGCTTTACATAACACGTTCATTTCCGAAGAAATTACTGAGTGGAACATGAACGCTCGTCATTCATGCATAAATAGCAATGGAACAAATATGGGGATTTGTTAGTTGGTGAGTATTTTCTATTCAAAAATTGATAGCAGTTCGGTAACTCACTCATCTGATCCAATTATTTACGAAGAAAAGTTATCACTAGGATACGGAGTGTATAATGTTTCACAACTCCCGTAACAAACCAGAAGAAACATCGTGCATTCATATTATCTCTGACTAATAGCATAATTTTCTCTCACAACTTGGATCAGATTTTTCAGTTTTGAAATTTAGTGGAATTGAATGAAACACGACATTTTTCATGGAATAAAAATTGATTTCAAATTAAATATTTCAGCTGTTCTTTTATGCTGTTCATGCTATTTATTTGAACACTGTTTCACACGTTTAATTCTAGAGCCGTTTGTTGGTCAGAAATATGGTGTGAATATACGTCTTTTCTCTTAACAAGCAGTTGTTAAACAGTGCCATATACGACACACATTCTGCATATAAAACACTAGCTAAAACTGTTTTGTTTTATCTACGAAAGTAAATCTTCAAGTTTCTGCGGGTAATTATTCAACATGGAAAGGATATTCTGATCTAGTCTGACGTCAAGGTCCAAAATAATAATACACAATGTATTTTCAATTTCGAAATGATTACTTACATGATTGTGCATAATGAATAAATTAACGATGAACTACACTAATGAAGTGCTGTATAAATAATTTCGAAATAAAATTATTTAATTATTTTCGGGCGTTTAGCACGTATCTTCAGAATAATGAATCGAACTGAGTTTTCAAAATATGTATTTCTCATATTTTTGTGAAAAGAAAGTGGAAATATGTTATAAAAAGCGATGATACAAATATTTAATTAATTTAATAAATTAATTCGACAAAAGGCAACTTCATATACATTTATATGATAAATAATATTTAATATAAATTGCAATTTGTATAAATTATAAACAGGTTTGCAGCTTGATTTCGTAAACATTTTTTCTTTTACTATCCAACAATACAAAAATTCATACTTCTCTTTTCAATACGTGACATTTATTTATTTAAAATAAAAAAAAATCAGAGATGAAGTAGTTAGAAATATTAGCACAAAATTTAAAATAATGCACAAAATCAAATAAAGTGGTAAAAAATACACAAAACCAAATAAAAAATAAAAAATATACAAAATCAAATAAAAAATAAAAAATATACAAAATCAAATATCAAATACACAAAACACCTTACATAAAGATGGAAATTAAATGTTTTATCTTTCTGCCAAAGCCAGAAGTGTGGCCAATTCGCGGAATGGCCTGGGATCTAAAGTTCGTCTAAAGCAGGCATCTTCAACCCGTTTCTCGCTAGCACCCAGAGTGCTCGATGCTCGTGTACGATTTCATGCTCGCAAGCACTTAGATCAATATTCCAACTGTACACCCTGTACTAATTGCATTCAAGAACTGAAATCATCCTAATTTTTTATGCATTCGTATGTCAGATTCGGCGTAAGGGTGCTCTTCTTTTGATGATGGGCACTGGCAGTGCTCGCGACTAGGAAAAGGGTGAACACCTCTGTTCTAAAGTCTAAAACAAGAGATCGACGTGCTTTTGTTCTAGACTTGATGTAAGACGGTTCGTGGATGCCAAATATATTTTTTTCATCGCCAATGTGTGCTACATGGCTGTACATAGTAGCTGTGTAGGATCAGCTCCATGTGCTGAGAGACAAAAAAAAAGAAATTTGAAAGAAAAACTATTCGTATAATAATATAAAGAAAATTTTCTGTCACATTTTGGGAAAAAGTGATTACTGTGTCACGAATATGGTTTAATGGGTTGTCATAGCTAACGTTGAAAAACTATCACGAAAAAATACGCCAAGTTGGCGATTACCCGAGTCATGCCTTTTGTTAACAAACTTTATCCAGGGATCTTCTGCCACTTCGGAAATTGTCTGGCCAGGAAATTCAGACATTGACGTTAACAATTTACAAAGAAATTTGCCAATTCGCGAACAGGTCATTTTG